>NC_090937.1:1593107958-1593235458 GCF_040938575.1 Ambystoma mexicanum | reverse complement strand
AAAGAAAGACTTTGAGCAAACTGCTCTCCCTAACCCAGATTAGTTAAATAGTTAACGTTCTCCAGTTGTCTTGTTGCCAAATGTTTTGTGCCTCTTGTTTGCCCTTGACTTTGGCATCAAGACAGTAATATGTGTATAAAAAACACAACGCTAACTTTACACACTCCTCTGGAGTGATGTTTTTGTGCTGTAGCACTAGTAATGTTCTGGCCTTCCATAAGGCTTCTTTCGTTGCTGATGTAATTTGGTGAAAAAGAATTTTCTCTTGTTTCCCTCCTCCCTCCTGTATCCCTGTCAAGATGGATTCGAACGTCAGGGTCTGTTCTCCTGTGATTGCAAAAATCAGTGTTTCCAGTTTTTCCCACACTTGTTTTGCAAATGCACAATTCCACACAAAGTGTAGTGTTGATTCGTCCTGAGCGCATTTACTACACTTGATCTTAGCCAAAAGGCCGAGAAGCGATGCCCCCAAAGGGTTCGCCGGAAAGACTGCTGCTCGGCAGCTACCCTGCTGACTCGGAGCAACGCTCTGCTGCAGAACCCCAGACTCCTCGGCCAGGAATAGCATTTGCATGACCAGCATGCCCGGCGATATTTTGCATGGCTCCGCCCCCAGATTTCCAAGGGTCCCAGAGCGCCAGGGCCGAGGCGGCCAGGCACAGGCTGCAGAGCTCTGCCCAGCCAAGCTGCAGCCTCGGCCTGGCACTGGCCCCGTCACCTAGCGGCGAAAGTCACCCTCAGCTGCCCAGGGGATGTTCCCCCAAGTGCGTCCCCCTCAGATAAGGCTTGGCCGTTCGTGGCCGTTCGGGGCCTTTCAGGGGTGAGGCAGGGCAAGGACAGTGTCCCCCATCTCCTCCTTGTGGGGCTGCTGCTGCAGGCCGAGTCTGGCTGGCTGGCTGGCTGGCTGGCACCTTTGCTTTGCAGCTCCCGTGAAAAGCGAGCAAAGGGGCAGACTTTTTTTCTCCTGTGACGGGCACGACAGCACCTTTTCCAAGACAATGAAGAAAATGCATCCGAGTTCAACCCAAAAATATTGCAAAGTGCACAAGTTTCCAGAATTGCTCCGTCTTTTTTTTTCACAGCATTGTTTTCCCCAAGTGGGGAAGTGCACCAGTCCTGGAGGTACTGCAATACCAGGTTGATGCGTGGAGTGGACAGAGCAAGCTCCCATTCCATCTCCCTGTTCCAAAAATCAATTTAATATATGGTCCCCAGATAGAGGACGTATCAGATATTAAACTGATAAGAACAGATACTACACTTGATCTTAGCCAAAAGGCCGAGAAGCGATGCCCCCAAAGGGTTCGCCGGAAAGACTGCTGCTCGGCAGCTACCCTGCTGACTCGGAGCAACGCTCTGCTGCAGAACCCCAGACTCCTCGGCCAGGAATAGCATTTGCATGACCAGCATGCCCGGCGATATTTTGCATGGCTCCGCCCCCAGATTTCCAAGGGTCCCAGAGCGCCAGGGCCGGGGCGGCCAGGCACAGGCTGCAGAGCTCTGCCCAGCCAAGCTGCAGCCTCGGCCTGGCACTGGCCCCGTCACCTAGCGGCGAAAGTCACCCTCAGCTGCCCAGGGGATGTTCCCCCAAGTGCGTCCCCCTCAGATAAGGCTTGGCCGTTCGTGGCCGTTCGGGGCCTTTCAGGGGTGAGGCAGGGCAAGGACAGTGTCCCCCATCTCCTCCTTGTGGGGCTGCTGCTGCAGGCCGAGTCTGGCTGGCTGGCTGGCTGGCTGGCACCTTTGCTTTGCAGCTCCCGTGAAAAGCGAGCAAAGGGGCAGACTTTTTTTCTCCTGTGACGGGCACGACAGCACCTTTTCCAAGACAATGAAGAAAATGCATCCGAGTTCAACCCAAAAATATTGCAAAGTGCACAAGTTTCCAGAATTGCTCCGTCTTTTTTTTTCACAGCATTGTTTTCCCCAAGTGGGGAAGTGCACCAGTCCTGGAGGTACTGCAATACCAGGTTGATGCGTGGAGTGGACAGAGCAAGCTCCCATTCCATCTCCCTGTTCCAAAAATCAATTTAATATATGGTCCCCAGATAGAGGACGTATCAGATATTAAACTGATAAGAACAGATACTACACTTGATCTTAGCCAAAAGGCCGAGAAGCGATGCCCCCAAAGGGTTCGCCGGAAAGACTGCTGCTCGGCAGCTACCCTGCTGACTCGGAGCAACGCTCTGCTGCAGAACCCCAGACTCCTCGGCCAGGAATAGCATTTGCATGACCAGCATGCCCGGCGATATTTTGCATGGCTCCGCCCCCAGATTTCCAAGGGTCCCAGAGCGCCAGGGCCGGGGCGGCCAGGCACAGGCTGCAGAGCTCTGCCCAGCCAAGCTGCAGCCTCGGCCTGGCACTGGCCCCGTCACCTAGCGGCGAAAGTCACCCTCAGCTGCCCAGGGGATGTTCCCCCAAGTGCGTCCCCCTCAGATAAGGCTTGGCCGTTCGGGGCCTTTCAGGGGTGAGGCAGGGCAAGGACAGTGTCCCCCATCTCCTCCTTGTGGGGCTGCTGCTGCAGGCCGAGTCTGGCTGGCTGGCTGGCTGGCTGGCACCTTTGCTTTGCAGCTCCCGTGAAAAGCGAGCAAAGGGGCAGACTTTTTTTCTCCTGTGACGGGCACGACAGCACCTTTTCCAAGACAATGAAGAAAATGCATCCGAGTTCAACCCAAAAATATTGCAAAGTGCACAAGTTTCCAGAATTGCTCCGTCTTTTTTTTTCACAGCATTGTTTTCCCCAAGTGGGGAAGTGCACCAGTCCTGGAGGTACTGCAATACCAGGTTGATGCGTGGAGTGGACAGAGCAAGCTCCCATTCCATCTCCCTGTTCCAAAAATCAATTTAATATATGGTCCCCAGATAGAGGACGTATCAGATATTAAACTGATAAGAACAGATACTACACTTGATCTTAGCCAAAAGGCCGAGAAGCGATGCCCCCAAAGGGTTCGCCGGAAAGACTGCTGCTCGGCAGCTACCCTGCTGACTCGGAGCAACGCTCTGCTGCAGAACCCCAGACTCCTCGGCCAGGAATAGCATTTGCATGACCAGCATGCCCGGCGATATTTTGCATGGCTCCGCCCCCAGATTTCCAAGGGTCCCAGAGCGCCAGGGCCGGGGCGGCCAGGCACAGGCTGCAGAGCTCTGCCCAGCCAAGCTGCAGCCTCGGCCTGGCACTGGCCCCGTCACCTAGCGGCGAAAGTCACCCTCAGCTGCCCAGGGGATGTTCCCCCAAGTGCGTCCCCCTCAGATAAGGCTTGGCCGTTCGTGGCCGTTCGGGGCCTTTCAGGGGTGAGGCAGGGCAAGGACAGTGTCCCCCATCTCCTCCTTGTGGGGCTGCTGCTGCAGGCCGAGTCTGGCTGGCTGGCTGGCTGGCTGGCACCTTTGCTTTGCAGCTCCCGTGAAAAGCGAGCAAAGGGGCAGACTTTTTTTCTCCTGTGACGGGCACGACAGCACCTTTTCCAAGACAATGAAGAAAATGCATCCGAGTTCAACCCAAAAATATTGCAAAGTGCACAAGTTTCCAGAATTGCTCCGTCTTTTTTTTTCACAGCATTGTTTTCCCCAAGTGGGGAAGTGCACCAGTCCTGGAGGTACTGCAATACCAGGTTGATGCGTGGAGTGGACAGAGCAAGCTCCCATTCCATCTCCCTGTTCCAAAAATCAATTTAATATATGGTCCCCAGATAGAGGACGTATCAGATATTAAACTGATAAGAACAGATACTACACTTGATCTTAGCCAAAAGGCCGAGAAGCGATGCCCCCAAAGGGTTCGCCGGAAAGACTGCTGCTCGGCAGCTACCCTGCTGACTCGGAGCAACGCTCTGCTGCAGAACCCCAGACTCCTCGGCCAGGAATAGCATTTGCATGACCAGCATGCCCGGCGATATTTTGCATGGCTCCGCCCCCAGATTTCCAAGGGTCCCAGAGCGCCAGGGCCGGGGCGGCCAGGCACAGGCTGCAGAGCTCTGCCCAGCCAAGCTGCAGCCTCGGCCTGGCACTGGCCCCGTCACCTAGCGGCGAAAGTCACCCTCAGCTGCCCAGGGGATGTTCCCCCAAGTGCGTCCCCCTCAGATAAGGCTTGGCCGTTCGTGGCCGTTCGGGGCCTTTCAGGGGTGAGGCAGGGCAAGGACAGTGTCCCCCATCTCCTCCTTGTGGGGCTGCTGCTGCAGGCCGAGTCTGGCTGGCTGGCTGGCTGGCTGGCACCTTTGCTTTGCAGCTCCCGTGAAAAGCGAGCAAAGGGGCAGACTTTTTTTCTCCTGTGACGGGCACGACAGCACCTTTTCCAAGACAATGAAGAAAATGCATCCGAGTTCAACCCAAAAATATTGCAAAGTGCACAAGTTTCCAGAATTGCTCCGTCTTTTTTTTTCACAGCATTGTTTTCCCCAAGTGGGGAAGTGCACCAGTCCTGGAGGTACTGCAATACCAGGTTGATGCGTGGAGTGGACAGAGCAAGCTCCCATTCCATCTCCCTGTTCCAAAAATCAATTTAATATATGGTCCCCAGATAGAGGACGTATCAGATATTAAACTGATAAGAACAGATTTTTTTTTTTTTTTTTTTTTTGAACGGTCTCCACATCTCCCCTTACAACCGTCCCTTTCCTCCAGCAAAGTAGTATATACTACTTGCGACTATACGCCAATTAGTTCTCGAATTAAAAGATTTTCACGAATTAAAATTGAATTTGGTTAAAAAACTGTCAAAAAGAAAGACTTTGAGCAAACTGCTCTCCCTAACCCAGATTAGTTAAATAGTTAACGTTCTCCAGTTGTCTTGTTGCCAAATGTTTTGTGCCTCTTGTTTGCCCTTGACTTTGGCATCAAGACAGTAATATGTGTATAAAAAACACAACGCTAACTTTACACACTCCTCTGGAGTGATGTTTTTGTGCTGTAGCACTAGTAATGTTCTGGCCTTCCATAAGGCTTCTTTCGTTGCTGATGTAATTTGGTGAAAAAGAATTTTCTCTTGTTTCCCTCCTCCCTCCTGTATCCCTGTCAAGATGGATTCGAACGTCAGGGTCTGTTCTCCTGTGATTGCAAAAATCAGTGTTTCCAGTTTTTCCCACACTTGTTTTGCAAATGCACAATTCCACACAAAGTGTAGTGTTGATTCGTCCTGAGCGCATTTACTACACTTGATCTTAGCCAAAAGGCCGAGAAGCGATGCCCCCAAAGGGTTCGCCGGAAAGACTGCTGCTCGGCAGCTACCCTGCTGACTCGGAGCAACGCTCTGCTGCAGAACCCCAGACTCCTCGGCCAGGAATAGCATTTGCATGACCAGCATGCCCGGCGATATTTTGCATGGCTCCGCCCCCAGATTTCCAAGGGTCCCAGAGCGCCAGGGCCGGGGCGGCCAGGCACAGGCTGCAGAGCTCTGCCCAGCCAAGCTGCAGCCTCGGCCTGGCACTGGCCCCGTCACCTAGCGGCGAAAGTCACCCTCAGCTGCCCAGGGGATGTTCCCCCAAGTGCGTCCCCCTCAGATAAGGCTTGGCCGTTCGTGGCCGTTCGGGGCCTTTCAGGGGTGAGGCAGGGCAAGGACAGTGTCCCCCATCTCCTCCTTGTGGGGCTGCTGCTGCAGGCCGAGTCTGGCTGGCTGGCTGGCTGGCTGGCACCTTTGCTTTGCAGCTCCCGTGAAAAGCGAGCAAAGGGGCAGACTTTTTTTCTCCTGTGACGGGCACGACAGCACCTTTTCCAAGACAATGAAGAAAATGCATCCGAGTTCAACCCAAAAATATTGCAAAGTGCACAAGTTTCCAGAATTGCTCCGTCTTTTTTTTTCACAGCATTGTTTTCCCCAAGTGGGGAAGTGCACCAGTCCTGGAGGTACTGCAATACCAGGTTGATGCGTGGAGTGGACAGAGCAAGCTCCCATTCCATCTCCCTGTTCCAAAAATCAATTTAATATATGGTCCCCAGATAGAGGACGTATCAGATATTAAACTGATAAGAACAGATACTACACTTGATCTTAGCCAAAAGGCCGAGAAGCGATGCCCCCAAAGGGTTCGCCGGAAAGACTGCTGCTCGGCAGCTACCCTGCTGACTCGGAGCAACGCTCTGCTGCAGAACCCCAGACTCCTCGGCCAGGAATAGCATTTGCATGACCAGCATGCCCGGCGATATTTTGCATGGCTCCGCCCCCAGATTTCCAAGGGTCCCAGAGCGCCAGGGCCGAGGCGGCCAGGCACAGGCTGCAGAGCTCTGCCCAGCCAAGCTGCAGCCTCGGCCTGGCACTGGCCCCGTCACCTAGCGGCGAAAGTCACCCTCAGCTGCCCAGGGGATGTTCCCCCAAGTGCGTCCCCCTCAGATAAGGCTTGGCCGTTCGGGGCCTTTCAGGGGTGAGGCAGGGCAAGGACAGTGTCCCCCATCTCCTCCTTGTGGGGCTGCTGCTGCAGGCCGAGTCTGGCTGGCTGGCTGGCTGGCTGGCACCTTTGCTTTGCAGCTCCCGTGAAAAGCGAGCAAAGGGGCAGACTTTTTTTCTCCTGTGACGGGCACGACAGCACCTTTTCCAAGACAATGAAGAAAATGCATCCGAGTTCAACCCAAAAATATTGCAAAGTGCACAAGTTTCCAGAATTGCTCCGTCTTTTTTTTTCACAGCATTGTTTTCCCCAAGTGGGGAAGTGCACCAGTCCTGGAGGTACTGCAATACCAGGTTGATGCGTGGAGTGGACAGAGCAAGCTCCCATTCCATCTCCCTGTTCCAAAAATCAATTTAATATATGGTCCCCAGATAGAGGACGTATCAGATATTAAACTGATAAGAACAGATACTACACTTGATCTTAGCCAAAAGGCCGAGAAGCGATGCCCCCAAAGGGTTCGCCGGAAAGACTGCTGCTCGGCAGCTACCCTGCTGACTCGGAGCAACGCTCTGCTGCAGAACCCCAGACTCCTCGGCCAGGAATAGCATTTGCATGACCAGCATGCCCGGCGATATTTTGCATGGCTCCGCCCCCAGATTTCCAAGGGTCCCAGAGCGCCAGGGCCGGGGCGGCCAGGCACAGGCTGCAGAGCTCTGCCCAGCCAAGCTGCAGCCTCGGCCTGGCACTGGCCCCGTCACCTAGCGGCGAAAGTCACCCTCAGCTGCCCAGGGGATGTTCCCCCAAGTGCGTCCCCCTCAGATAAGGCTTGGCCGTTCGTGGCCGTTCAGGGCCTTTCAGGGGTGAGGCAGGGCAAGGACAGTGTCCCCCATCTCCTCCTTGTGGGGCTGCTGCTGCAGGCCGAGTCTGGCTGGCTGGCTGGCTGGCTGGCACCTTTGCTTTGCAGCTCCCGTGAAAAGCGAGCAAAGGGGCAGACTTTTTTTCTCCTGTGACGGGCACGACAGCACCTTTTCCAAGACAATGAAGAAAATGCATCCGAGTTCAACCCAAAAATATTGCAAAGTGCACAAGTTTCCAGAATTGCTCCGTCTTTTTTTTTCACAGCATTGTTTTCCCCAAGTGGGGAAGTGCACCAGTCCTGGAGGTACTGCAATACCAGGTTGATGCGTGGAGTGGACAGAGCAAGCTCCCATTCCATCTCCCTGTTCCAAAAATCAATTTAATATATGGTCCCCAGATAGAGGACGTATCAGATATTAAACTGATAAGAACAGATTTTTTTTTTTTTTTTTTTTTTTGAACGGTCTCCACATCTCCCCTTACAACCGTCCCTTTCCTCCAGCAAAGTAGTATATACTACTTGCGACTATACGCCAATTAGTTCTCGAATTAAAAGATTTTCACGAATTAAAATTGAATTTGGTTAAAAAACTGTCAAAAAGAAAGACTTTGAGCAAACTGCTCTCCCTAACCCAGATTAGTTAAATAGTTAACGTTCTCCAGTTGTCTTGTTGCCAAATGTTTTGTGCCTCTTGTTTGCCCTTGACTTTGGCATCAAGACAGTAATATGTGTATAAAAAACACAACGCTAACTTTACACACTCCTCTGGAGTGATGTTTTTGTGCTGTAGCACTAGTAATGTTCTGGCCTTCCATAAGGCTTCTTTCGTTGCTGATGTAATTTGGTGAAAAAGAATTTTCTCTTGTTTCCCTCCTCCCTCCTGTATCCCTGTCAAGATGGATTCGAACGTCAGGGTCTGTTCTCCTGTGATTGCAAAAATCAGTGTTTCCAGTTTTTCCCACACTTGTTTTGCAAATGCACAATTCCACACAAAGTGTAGTGTTGATTCGTCCTGAGCGCATTTACTACACTTGATCTTAGCCAAAAGGCCGAGAAGCGATGCCCCCAAAGGGTTCGCCGGAAAGACTGCTGCTCGGCAGCTACCCTGCTGACTCGGAGCAACGCTCTGCTGCAGAACCCCAGACTCCTCGGCCAGGAATAGCATTTGCATGACCAGCATGCCCGGCGATATTTTGCATGGCTCCGCCCCCAGATTTCCAAGGGTCCCAGAGCGCCAGGGCCGGGGCGGCCAGGCACAGGCTGCAGAGCTCTGCCCAGCCAAGCTGCAGCCTCGGCCTGGCACTGGCCCCGTCACCTAGCGGCGAAAGTCACCCTCAGCTGCCCAGGGGATGTTCCCCCAAGTGCGTCCCCCTCAGATAAGGCTTGGCCGTTCGTGGCCGTTCGGGGCCTTTCAGGGGTGAGGCAGGGCAAGGACAGTGTCCCCCATCTCCTCCTTGTGGGGCTGCTGCTGCAGGCCGAGTCTGGCTGGCTGGCTGGCTGGCTGGCACCTTTGCTTTGCAGCTCCCGTGAAAAGCGAGCAAAGGGGCAGACTTTTTTTCTCCTGTGACGGGCACGACAGCACCTTTTCCAAGACAATGAAGAAAATGCATCCGAGTTCAACCCAAAAATATTGCAAAGTGCACAAGTTTCCAGAATTGCTCCGTCTTTTTTTTTCACAGCATTGTTTTCCCCAAGTGGGGAAGTGCACCAGTCCTGGAGGTACTGCAATACCAGGTTGATGCGTGGAGTGGACAGAGCAAGCTCCCATTCCATCTCCCTGTTCCAAAAATCAATTTAATATATGGTCCCCAGATAGAGGACGTATCAGATATTAAACTGATAAGAACAGATACTACACTTGATCTTAGCCAAAAGGCCGAGAAGCGATGCCCCCAAAGGGTTCGCCGGAAAGACTGCTGCTCGGCAGCTACCCTGCTGACTCGGAGCAACGCTCTGCTGCAGAACCCCAGACTCCTCGGCCAGGAATAGCATTTGCATGACCAGCATGCCCGGCGATATTTTGCATGGCTCCGCCCCCAGATTTCCAAGGGTCCCAGAGCGCCAGGGCCGGGGCGGCCAGGCACAGGCTGCAGAGCTCTGCCCAGCCAAGCTGCAGCCTCGGCCTGGCACTGGCCCCGTCACCTAGCGGCGAAAGTCACCCTCAGCTGCCCAGGGGATGTTCCCCCAAGTGCGTCCCCCTCAGATAAGGCTTGGCCGTTCGGGGCCTTTCAGGGGTGAGGCAGGGCAAGGACAGTGTCCCCCATCTCCTCCTTGTGGGGCTGCTGCTGCAGGCCGAGTCTGGCTGGCTGGCTGGCTGGCTGGCACCTTTGCTTTGCAGCTCCCGTGAAAAGCGAGCAAAGGGGCAGACTTTTTTTCTCCTGTGACGGGCACGACAGCACCTTTTCCAAGACAATGAAGAAAATGCATCCGAGTTCAACCCAAAAATATTGCAAAGTGCACAAGTTTCCAGAATTGCTCCGTCTTTTTTTTTCACAGCATTGTTTTCCCCAAGTGGGGAAGTGCACCAGTCCTGGAGGTACTGCAATACCAGGTTGATGCGTGGAGTGGACAGAGCAAGCTCCCATTCCATCTCCCTGTTCCAAAAATCAATTTAATATATGGTCCCCAGATAGAGGACGTATCAGATATTAAACTGATAAGAACAGATTTTTTTTTTTTTTTTTTTTTTTGAACGGTCTCCACATCTCCCCTTACAACCGTCCCTTTCCTCCAGCAAAGTAGTATATACTACTTGCGACTATACGCCAATTAGTTCTCGAATTAAAAGATTTTCACGAATTAAAATTGAATTTGGTTAAAAAACTGTCAAAAAGAAAGACTTTGAGCAAACTGCTCTCCCTAACCCAGATTAGTTAAATAGTTAACGTTCTCCAGTTGTCTTGTTGCCAAATGTTTTGTGCCTCTTGTTTGCCCTTGACTTTGGCATCAAGACAGTAATATGTGTATAAAAAACACAACGCTAACTTTACACACTCCTCTGGAGTGATGTTTTTGTGCTGTAGCACTAGTAATGTTCTGGCCTTCCATAAGGCTTCTTTCGTTGCTGATGTAATTTGGTGAAAAAGAATTTTCTCTTGTTTCCCTCCTCCCTCCTGTATCCCTGTCAAGATGGATTCGAACGTCAGGGTCTGTTCTCCTGTGATTGCAAAAATCAGTGTTTCCAGTTTTTCCCACACTTGTTTTGCAAATGCACAATTCCACACAAAGTGTAGTGTTGATTCGTCCTGAGCGCATTTACTACACTTGATCTTAGCCAAAAGGCCGAGAAGCGATGCCCCCAAAGGGTTCGCCGGAAAGACTGCTGCTCGGCAGCTACCCTGCTGACTCGGAGCAACGCTCTGCTGCAGAACCCCAGACTCCTCGGCCAGGAATAGCATTTGCATGACCAGCATGCCCGGCGATATTTTGCATGGCTCCGCCCCCAGATTTCCAAGGGTCCCAGAGCGCCAGGGCCGAGGCGGCCAGGCACAGGCTGCAGAGCTCTGCCCAGCCAAGCTGCAGCCTCGGCCTGGCACTGGCCCCGTCACCTAGCGGCGAAAGTCACCCTCAGCTGCCCAGGGGATGTTCCCCCAAGTGCGTCCCCCTCAGATAAGGCTTGGCCGTTCGTGGCCGTTCGGGGCCTTTCAGGGGTGAGGCAGGGCAAGGACAGTGTCCCCCATCTCCTCCTTGTGGGGCTGCTGCTGCAGGCCGAGTCTGGCTGGCTGGCTGGCTGGCTGGCACCTTTGCTTTGCAGCTCCCGTGAAAAGCGAGCAAAGGGGCAGACTTTTTTTCTCCTGTGACGGGCACGACAGCACCTTTTCCAAGACAATGAAGAAAATGCATCCGAGTTCAACCCAAAAATATTGCAAAGTGCACAAGTTTCCAGAATTGCTCCGTCTTTTTTTTTCACAGCATTGTTTTCCCCAAGTGGGGAAGTGCACCAGTCCTGGAGGTACTGCAATACCAGGTTGATGCGTGGAGTGGACAGAGCAAGCTCCCATTCCATCTCCCTGTTCCAAAAATCAATTTAATATATGGTCCCCAGATAGAGGACGTATCAGATATTAAACTGATAAGAACAGATACTACACTTGATCTTAGCCAAAAGGCCGAGAAGCGATGCCCCCAAAGGGTTCGCCGGAAAGACTGCTGCTCGGCAGCTACCCTGCTGACTCGGAGCAACGCTCTGCTGCAGAACCCCAGACTCCTCGGCCAGGAATAGCATTTGCATGACCAGCATGCCCGGCGATATTTTGCATGGCTCCGCCCCCAGATTTCCAAGGGTCCCAGAGCGCCAGGGCCGGGGCGGCCAGGCACAGGCTGCAGAGCTCTGCCCAGCCAAGCTGCAGCCTCGGCCTGGCACTGGCCCCGTCACCTAGCGGCGAAAGTCACCCTCAGCTGCCCAGGGGATGTTCCCCCAAGTGCGTCCCCCTCAGATAAGGCTTGGCCGTTCGTGGCCGTTCGGGGCCTTTCAGGGGTGAGGCAGGGCAAGGACAGTGTCCCCCATCTCCTCCTTGTGGGGCTGCTGCTGCAGGCCGAGTCTGGCTGGCTGGCTGGCTGGCTGGCACCTTTGCTTTGCAGCTCCCGTGAAAAGCGAGCAAAGGGGCAGACTTTTTTTCTCCTGTGACGGGCACGACAGCACCTTTTCCAAGACAATGAAGAAAATGCATCCGAGTTCAACCCAAAAATATTGCAAAGTGCACAAGTTTCCAGAATTGCTCCGTCTTTTTTTTTCACAGCATTGTTTTCCCCAAGTGGGGAAGTGCACCAGTCCTGGAGGTACTGCAATACCAGGTTGATGCGTGGAGTGGACAGAGCAAGCTCCCATTCCATCTCCCTGTTCCAAAAATCAATTTAATATATGGTCCCCAGATAGAGGACGTATCAGATATTAAACTGATAAGAACAGATACTACACTTGATCTTAGCCAAAAGGCCGAGAAGCGATGCCCCCAAAGGGTTCGCCGGAAAGACTGCTGCTCGGCAGCTACCCTGCTGACTCGGAGCAACGCTCTGCTGCAGAACCCCAGACTCCTCGGCCAGGAATAGCATTTGCATGACCAGCATGCCCGGCGATATTTTGCATGGCTCCGCCCCCAGATTTCCAAGGGTCCCAGAGCGCCAGGGCCGGGGCGGCCAGGCACAGGCTGCAGAGCTCTGCCCAGCCAAGCTGCAGCCTCGGCCTGGCACTGGCCCCGTCACCTAGCGGCGAAAGTCACCCTCAGCTGCCCAGGGGATGTTCCCCCAAGTGCGTCCCCCTCAGATAAGGCTTGGCCGTTCGGGGCCTTTCAGGGGTGAGGCAGGGCAAGGACAGTGTCCCCCATCTCCTCCTTGTGGGGCTGCTGCTGCAGGCCGAGTCTGGCTGGCTGGCTGGCTGGCTGGCACCTTTGCTTTGCAGCTCCCGTGAAAAGCGAGCAAAGGGGCAGACTTTTTTTCTCCTGTGACGGGCACGACAGCACCTTTTCCAAGACAATGAAGAAAATGCATCCGAGTTCAACCCAAAAATATTGCAAAGTGCACAAGTTTCCAGAATTGCTCCGTCTTTTTTTTTCACAGCATTGTTTTCCCCAAGTGGGGAAGTGCACCAGTCCTGGAGGTACTGCAATACCAGGTTGATGCGTGGAGTGGACAGAGCAAGCTCCCATTCCATCTCCCTGTTCCAAAAATCAATTTAATATATGGTCCCCAGATAGAGGACGTATCAGATATTAAACTGATAAGAACAGATACTACACTTGATCTTAGCCAAAAGGCCGAGAAGCGATGCCCCCAAAGGGTTCGCCGGAAAGACTGCTGCTCGGCAGCTACCCTGCTGACTCGGAGCAACGCTCTGCTGCAGAACCCCAGACTCCTCGGCCAGGAATAGCATTTGCATGACCAGCATGCCCGGCGATATTTTGCATGGCTCCGCCCCCAGATTTCCAAGGGTCCCAGAGCGCCAGGGCCGGGGCGGCCAGGCACAGGCTGCAGAGCTCTGCCCAGCCAAGCTGCAGCCTCGGCCTGGCACTGGCCCCGTCACCTAGCGGCGAAAGTCACCCTCAGCTGCCCAGGGGATGTTCCCCCAAGTGCGTCCCCCTCAGATAAGGCTTGGCCGTTCGTGGCCGTTCGGGGCCTTTCAGGGGTGAGGCAGGGCAAGGACAGTGTCCCCCATCTCCTCCTTGTGGGGCTGCTGCTGCAGGCCGAGTCTGGCTGGCTGGCTGGCTGGCTGGCACCTTTGCTTTGCAGCTCCCGTGAAAAGCGAGCAAAGGGGCAGACTTTTTTTCTCCTGTGACGGGCACGACAGCACCTTTTCCAAGACAATGAAGAAAATGCATCCGAGTTCAACCCAAAAATATTGCAAAGTGCACAAGTTTCCAGAATTGCTCCGTCTTTTTTTTTCACAGCATTGTTTTCCCCAAGTGGGGAAGTGCACCAGTCCTGGAGGTACTGCAATACCAGGTTGATGCGTGGAGTGGACAGAGCAAGCTCCCATTCCATCTCCCTGTTCCAAAAATCAATTTAATATATGGTCCCCAGATAGAGGACGTATCAGATATTAAACTGATAAGAACAGATACTACACTTGATCTTAGCCAAAAGGCCGAGAAGCGATGCCCCCAAAGGGTTCGCCGGAAAGACTGCTGCTCGGCAGCTACCCTGCTGACTCGGAGCAACGCTCTGCTGCAGAACCCCAGACTCCTCGGCCAGGAATAGCATTTGCATGACCAGCATGCCCGGCGATATTTTGCATGGCTCCGCCCCCAGATTTCCAAGGGTCCCAGAGCGCCAGGGCCGGGGCGGCCAGGCACAGGCTGCAGAGCTCTGCCCAGCCAAGCTGCAGCCTCGGCCTGGCACTGGCCCCGTCACCTAGCGGCGAAAGTCACCCTCAGCTGCCCAGGGGATGTTCCCCCAAGTGCGTCCCCCTCAGATAAGGCTTGGCCGTTCGTGGCCGTTCGGGGCCTTTCAGGGGTGAGGCAGGGCAAGGACAGTGTCCCCCATCTCCTCCTTGTGGGGCTGCTGCTGCAGGCCGAGTCTGGCTGGCTGGCTGGCTGGCTGGCACCTTTGCTTTGCAGCTCCCGTGAAAAGCGAGCAAAGGGGCAGACTTTTTTTCTCCTGTGACGGGCACGACAGCACCTTTTCCAAGACAATGAAGAAAATGCATCCGAGTTCAACCCAAAAATATTGCAAAGTGCACAAGTTTCCAGAATTGCTCCGTCTTTTTTTTTCACAGCATTGTTTTCCCCAAGTGGGGAAGTGCACCAGTCCTGGAGGTACTGCAATACCAGGTTGATGCGTGGAGTGGACAGAGCAAGCTCCCATTCCATCTCCCTGTTCCAAAAATCAATTTAATATATGGTCCCCAGATAGAGGACGTATCAGATATTAAACTGATAAGAACAGATTTTTTTTTTTTTTTTTTTTTTGAACGGTCTCCACATCTCCCCTTACAACCGTCCCTTTCCTCCAGCAAAGTAGTATATACTACTTGCGACTATACGCCAATTAGTTCTCGAATTAAAAGATTTTCACGAATTAAAATTGAATTTGGTTAAAAAACTGTCAAAAAGAAAGACTTTGAGCAAACTGCTCTCCCTAACCCAGATTAGTTAAATAGTTAACGTTCTCCAGTTGTCTTGTTGCCAAATGTTTTGTGCCTCTTGTTTGCCCTTGACTTTGGCATCAAGACAGTAATATGTGTATAAAAAACACAACGCTAACTTTACACACTCCTCTGGAGTGATGTTTTTGTGCTGTAGCACTAGTAATGTTCTGGCCTTCCATAAGGCTTCTTTCGTTGCTGATGTAATTTGGTGAAAAAGAATTTTCTCTTGTTTCCCTCCTCCCTCCTGTATCCCTGTCAAGATGGATTCGAACGTCAGGGTCTGTTCTCCTGTGATTGCAAAAATCAGTGTTTCCAGTTTTTCCCACACTTGTTTTGCAAATGCACAATTCCACACAAAGTGTAGTGTTGATTCGTCCTGAGCGCATTTACTACACTTGATCTTAGCCAAAAGGCCGAGAAGCGATGCCCCCAAAGGGTTCGCCGGAAAGACTGCTGCTCGGCAGCTACCCTGCTGACTCGGAGCAACGCTCTGCTGCAGAACCCCAGACTCCTCGGCCAGGAATAGCATTTGCATGACCAGCATGCCCGGCGATATTTTGCATGGCTCCGCCCCCAGATTTCCAAGGGTCCCAGAGCGCCAGGGCCGGGGCGGCCAGGCACAGGCTGCAGAGCTCTGCCCAGCCAAGCTGCAGCCTCGGCCTGGCACTGGCCCCGTCACCTAGCGGCGAAAGTCACCCTCAGCTGCCCAGGGGATGTTCCCCCAAGTGCGTCCCCCTCAGATAAGGCTTGGCCGTTCGTGGCCGTTCGGGGCCTTTCAGGGGTGAGGCAGGGCAAGGACAGTGTCCCCCATCTCCTCCTTGTGGGGCTGCTGCTGCAGGCCGAGTCTGGCTGGCTGGCTGGCTGGCTGGCACCTTTGCTTTGCAGCTCCCGTGAAAAGCGAGCAAAGGGGCAGACTTTTTTTCTCCTGTGACGGGCACGACAGCACCTTTTCCAAGACAATGAAGAAAATGCATCCGAGTTCAACCCAAAAATATTGCAAAGTGCACAAGTTTCCAGAATTGCTCCGTCTTTTTTTTTCACAGCATTGTTTTCCCCAAGTGGGGAAGTGCACCAGTCCTGGAGGTACTGCAATACCAGGTTGATGCGTGGAGTGGACAGAGCAAGCTCCCATTCCATCTCCCTGTTCCAAAAATCAATTTAATATATGGTCCCCAGATAGAGGACGTATCAGATATTAAACTGATAAGAACAGATACTACACTTGATCTTAGCCAAAAGGCCGAGAAGCGATGCCCCCAAAGGGTTCGCCGGAAAGACTGCTGCTCGGCAGCTACCCTGCTGACTCGGAGCAACGCTCTGCTGCAGAACCCCAGACTCCTCGGCCAGGAATAGCATTTGCATGACCAGCATGCCCGGCGATATTTTGCATGGCTCCGCCCCCAGATTTCCAAGGGTCCCAGAGCGCCAGGGCCGAGGCGGCCAGGCACAGGCTGCAGAGCTCTGCCCAGCCAAGCTGCAGCCTCGGCCTGGCACTGGCCCCGTCACCTAGCGGCGAAAGTCACCCTCAGCTGCCCAGGGGATGTTCCCCCAAGTGCGTCCCCCTCAGATAAGGCTTGGCCGTTCGGGGCCTTTCAGGGGTGAGGCAGGGCAAGGACAGTGTCCCCCATCTCCTCCTTGTGGGGCTGCTGCTGCAGGCCGAGTCTGGCTGGCTGGCTGGCTGGCTGGCACCTTTGCTTTGCAGCTCCCGTGAAAAGCGAGCAAAGGGGCAGACTTTTTTTCTCCTGTGACGGGCACGACAGCACCTTTTCCAAGACAATGAAGAAAATGCATCCGAGTTCAACCCAAAAATATTGCAAAGTGCACAAGTTTCCAGAATTGCTCCGTCTTTTTTTTTCACAGCATTGTTTTCCCCAAGTGGGGAAGTGCACCAGTCCTGGAGGTACTGCAATACCAGGTTGATGCGTGGAGTGGACAGAGCAAGCTCCCATTCCATCTCCCTGTTCCAAAAATCAATTTAATATATGGTCCCCAGATAGAGGACGTATCAGATATTAAACTGATAAGAACAGATACTACACTTGATCTTAGCCAAAAGGCCGAGAAGCGATGCCCCCAAAGGGTTCGCCGGAAAGACTGCTGCTCGGCAGCTACCCTGCTGACTCGGAGCAACGCTCTGCTGCAGAACCCCAGACTCCTCGGCCAGGAATAGCATTTGCATGACCAGCATGCCCGGCGATATTTTGCATGGCTCCGCCCCCAGATTTCCAAGGGTCCCAGAGCGCCAGGGCCGGGGCGGCCAGGCACAGGCTGCAGAGCTCTGCCCAGCCAAGCTGCAGCCTCGGCCTGGCACTGGCCCCGTCACCTAGCGGCGAAAGTCACCCTCAGCTGCCCAGGGGATGTTCCCCCAAGTGCGTCCCCCTCAGATAAGGCTTGGCCGTTCGTGGCCGTTCAGGGCCTTTCAGGGGTGAGGCAGGGCAAGGACAGTGTCCCCCATCTCCTCCTTGTGGGGCTGCTGCTGCAGGCCGAGTCTGGCTGGCTGGCTGGCTGGCTGGCACCTTTGCTTTGCAGCTCCCGTGAAAAGCGAGCAAAGGGGCAGACTTTTTTTCTCCTGTGACGGGCACGACAGCACCTTTTCCAAGACAATGAAGAAAATGCATCCGAGTTCAACCCAAAAATATTGCAAAGTGCACAAGTTTCCAGAATTGCTCCGTCTTTTTTTTTCACAGCATTGTTTTCCCCAAGTGGGGAAGTGCACCAGTCCTGGAGGTACTGCAATACCAGGTTGATGCGTGGAGTGGACAGAGCAAGCTCCCATTCCATCTCCCTGTTCCAAAAATCAATTTAATATATGGTCCCCAGATAGAGGACGTATCAGATATTAAACTGATAAGAACAGATTTTTTTTTTTTTTTTTTTTTTTGAACGGTCTCCACATCTCCCCTTACAACCGTCCCTTTCCTCCAGCAAAGTAGTATATACTACTTGCGACTATACGCCAATTAGTTCTCGAATTAAAAGATTTTCACGAATTAAAATTGAATTTGGTTAAAAAACTGTCAAAAAGAAAGACTTTGAGCAAACTGCTCTCCCTAACCCAGATTAGTTAAATAGTTAACGTTCTCCAGTTGTCTTGTTGCCAAATGTTTTGTGCCTCTTGTTTGCCCTTGACTTTGGCATCAAGACAGTAATATGTGTATAAAAAACACAACGCTAACTTTACACACTCCTCTGGAGTGATGTTTTTGTGCTGTAGCACTAGTAATGTTCTGGCCTTCCATAAGGCTTCTTTCGTTGCTGATGTAATTTGGTGAAAAAGAATTTTCTCTTGTTTCCCTCCTCCCTCCTGTATCCCTGTCAAGATGGATTCGAACGTCAGGGTCTGTTCTCCTGTGATTGCAAAAATCAGTGTTTCCAGTTTTTCCCACACTTGTTTTGCAAATGCACAATTCCACACAAAGTGTAGTGTTGATTCGTCCTGAGCGCATTTACTACACTTGATCTTAGCCAAAAGGCCGAGAAGCGATGCCCCCAAAGGGTTCGCCGGAAAGACTGCTGCTCGGCAGCTACCCTGCTGACTCGGAGCAACGCTCTGCTGCAGAACCCCAGACTCCTCGGCCAGGAATAGCATTTGCATGACCAGCATGCCCGGCGATATTTTGCATGGCTCCGCCCCCAGATTTCCAAGGGTCCCAGAGCGCCAGGGCCGGGGCGGCCAGGCACAGGCTGCAGAGCTCTGCCCAGCCAAGCTGCAGCCTCGGCCTGGCACTGGCCCCGTCACCTAGCGGCGAAAGTCACCCTCAGCTGCCCAGGGGATGTTCCCCCAAGTGCGTCCCCCTCAGATAAGGCTTGGCCGTTCGTGGCCGTTCGGGGCCTTTCAGGGGTGAGGCAGGGCAAGGACAGTGTCCCCCATCTCCTCCTTGTGGGGCTGCTGCTGCAGGCCGAGTCTGGCTGGCTGGCTGGCTGGCTGGCACCTTTGCTTTGCAGCTCCCGTGAAAAGCGAGCAAAGGGGCAGACTTTTTTTCTCCTGTGACGGGCACGACAGCACCTTTTCCAAGACAATGAAGAAAATGCATCCGAGTTCAACCCAAAAATATTGCAAAGTGCACAAGTTTCCAGAATTGCTCCGTCTTTTTTTTTCACAGCATTGTTTTCCCCAAGTGGGGAAGTGCACCAGTCCTGGAGGTACTGCAATACCAGGTTGATGCGTGGAGTGGACAGAGCAAGCTCCCATTCCATCTCCCTGTTCCAAAAATCAATTTAATATATGGTCCCCAGATAGAGGACGTATCAGATATTAAACTGATAAGAACAGATACTACACTTGATCTTAGCCAAAAGGCCGAGAAGCGATGCCCCCAAAGGGTTCGCCGGAAAGACTGCTGCTCGGCAGCTACCCTGCTGACTCGGAGCAACGCTCTGCTGCAGAACCCCAGACTCCTCGGCCAGGAATAGCATTTGCATGACCAGCATGCCCGGCGATATTTTGCATGGCTCCGCCCCCAGATTTCCAAGGGTCCCAGAGCGCCAGGGCCGGGGCGGCCAGGCACAGGCTGCAGAGCTCTGCCCAGCCAAGCTGCAGCCTCGGCCTGGCACTGGCCCCGTCACCTAGCGGCGAAAGTCACCCTCAGCTGCCCAGGGGATGTTCCCCCAAGTGCGTCCCCCTCAGATAAGGCTTGGCCGTTCGGGGCCTTTCAGGGGTGAGGCAGGGCAAGGACAGTGTCCCCCATCTCCTCCTTGTGGGGCTGCTGCTGCAGGCCGAGTCTGGCTGGCTGGCTGGCTGGCTGGCACCTTTGCTTTGCAGCTCCCGTGAAAAGCGAGCAAAGGGGCAGACTTTTTTTCTCCTGTGACGGGCACGACAGCACCTTTTCCAAGACAATGAAGAAAATGCATCCGAGTTCAACCCAAAAATATTGCAAAGTGCACAAGTTTCCAGAATTGCTCCGTCTTTTTTTTTCACAGCATTGTTTTCCCCAAGTGGGGAAGTGCACCAGTCCTGGAGGTACTGCAATACCAGGTTGATGCGTGGAGTGGACAGAGCAAGCTCCCATTCCATCTCCCTGTTCCAAAAATCAATTTAATATATGGTCCCCAGATAGAGGACGTATCAGATATTAAACTGATAAGAACAGATACTACACTTGATCTTAGCCAAAAGGCCGAGAAGCGATGCCCCCAAAGGGTTCGCCGGAAAGACTGCTGCTCGGCAGCTACCCTGCTGACTCGGAGCAACGCTCTGCTGCAGAACCCCAGACTCCTCGGCCAGGAATAGCATTTGCATGACCAGCATGCCCGGCGATATTTTGCATGGCTCCGCCCCCAGATTTCCAAGGGTCCCAGAGCGCCAGGGCCGGGGCGGCCAGGCACAGGCTGCAGAGCTCTGCCCAGCCAAGCTGCAGCCTCGGCCTGGCACTGGCCCCGTCACCTAGCGGCGAAAGTCACCCTCAGCTGCCCAGGGGATGTTCCCCCAAGTGCGTCCCCCTCAGATAAGGCTTGGCCGTTCGTGGCCGTTCGGGGCCTTTCAGGGGTGAGGCAGGGCAAGGACAGTGTCCCCCATCTCCTCCTTGTGGGGCTGCTGCTGCAGGCCGAGTCTGGCTGGCTGGCTGGCTGGCTGGCACCTTTGCTTTGCAGCTCCCGTGAAAAGCGAGCAAAGGGGCAGACTTTTTTTCTCCTGTGACGGGCACGACAGCACCTTTTCCAAGACAATGAAGAAAATGCATCCGAGTTCAACCCAAAAATATTGCAAAGTGCACAAGTTTCCAGAATTGCTCCGTCTTTTTTTTTCACAGCATTGTTTTCCCCAAGTGGGGAAGTGCACCAGTCCTGGAGGTACTGCAATACCAGGTTGATGCGTGGAGTGGACAGAGCAAGCTCCCATTCCATCTCCCTGTTCCAAAAATCAATTTAATATATGGTCCCCAGATAGAGGACGTATCAGATATTAAACTGATAAGAACAGATACTACACTTGATCTTAGCCAAAAGGCCGAGAAGCGATGCCCCCAAAGGGTTCGCCGGAAAGACTGCTGCTCGGCAGCTACCCTGCTGACTCGGAGCAACGCTCTGCTGCAGAACCCCAGACTCCTCGGCCAGGAATAGCATTTGCATGACCAGCATGCCCGGCGATATTTTGCATGGCTCCGCCCCCAGATTTCCAAGGGTCCCAGAGCGCCAGGGCCGGGGCGGCCAGGCACAGGCTGCAGAGCTCTGCCCAGCCAAGCTGCAGCCTCGGCCTGGCACTGGCCCCGTCACCTAGCGGCGAAAGTCACCCTCAGCTGCCCAGGGGATGTTCCCCCAAGTGCGTCCCCCTCAGATAAGGCTTGGCCGTTCGGGGCCTTTCAGGGGTGAGGCAGGGCAAGGACAGTGTCCCCCATCTCCTCCTTGTGGGGCTGCTGCTGCAGGCCGAGTCTGGCTGGCTGGCTGGCTGGCTGGCACCTTTGCTTTGCAGCTCCCGTGAAAAGCGAGCAAAGGGGCAGACTTTTTTTCTCCTGTGACGGGCACGACAGCACCTTTTCCAAGACAATGAAGAAAATGCATCCGAGTTCAACCCAAAAATATTGCAAAGTGCACAAGTTTCCAGAATTGCTCCGTCTTTTTTTTTCACAGCATTGTTTTCCCCAAGTGGGGAAGTGCACCAGTCCTGGAGGTACTGCAATACCAGGTTGATGCGTGGAGTGGACAGAGCAAGCTCCCATTCCATCTCCCTGTTCCAAAAATCAATTTAATATATGGTCCCCAGATAGAGGACGTATCAGATATTAAACTGATAAGAACAGATACTACACTTGATCTTAGCCAAAAGGCCGAGAAGCGATGCCCCCAAAGGGTTCGCCGGAAAGACTGCTGCTCGGCAGCTACCCTGCTGACTCGGAGCAACGCTCTGCTGCAGAACCCCAGACTCCTCGGCCAGGAATAGCATTTGCATGACCAGCATGCCCGGCGATATTTTGCATGGCTCCGCCCCCAGATTTCCAAGGGTCCCAGAGCGCCAGGGCCGGGGCGGCCAGGCACAGGCTGCAGAGCTCTGCCCAGCCAAGCTGCAGCCTCGGCCTGGCACTGGCCCCGTCACCTAGCGGCGAAAGTCACCCTCAGCTGCCCAGGGGATGTTCCCCCAAGTGCGTCCCCCTCAGATAAGGCTTGGCCGTTCGTGGCCGTTCGGGGCCTTTCAGGGGTGAGGCAGGGCAAGGACAGTGTCCCCCATCTCCTCCTTGTGGGGCTGCTGCTGCAGGCCGAGTCTGGCTGGCTGGCTGGCTGGCTGGCACCTTTGCTTTGCAGCTCCCGTGAAAAGCGAGCAAAGGGGCAGACTTTTTTTCTCCTGTGACGGGCACGACAGCACCTTTTCCAAGACAATGAAGAAAATGCATCCGAGTTCAACCCAAAAATATTGCAAAGTGCACAAGTTTCCAGAATTGCTCCGTCTTTTTTTTTCACAGCATTGTTTTCCCCAAGTGGGGAAGTGCACCAGTCCTGGAGGTACTGCAATACCAGGTTGATGCGTGGAGTGGACAGAGCAAGCTCCCATTCCATCTCCCTGTTCCAAAAATCAATTTAATATATGGTCCCCAGATAGAGGACGTATCAGATATTAAACTGATAAGAACAGATACTACACTTGATCTTAGCCAAAAGGCCGAGAAGCGATGCCCCCAAAGGGTTCGCCGGAAAGACTGCTGCTCGGCAGCTACCCTGCTGACTCGGAGCAACGCTCTGCTGCAGAACCCCAGACTCCTCGGCCAGGAATAGCATTTGCATGACCAGCATGCCCGGCGATATTTTGCATGGCTCCGCCCCCAGATTTCCAAGGGTCCCAGAGCGCCAGGGCCGGGGCGGCCAGGCACAGGCTGCAGAGCTCTGCCCAGCCAAGCTGCAGCCTCGGCCTGGCACTGGCCCCGTCACCTAGCGGCGAAAGTCACCCTCAGCTGCCCAGGGGATGTTCCCCCAAGTGCGTCCCCCTCAGATAAGGCTTGGCCGTTCGTGGCCGTTCGGGGCCTTTCAGGGGTGAGGCAGGGCAAGGACAGTGTCCCCCATCTCCTCCTTGTGGGGCTGCTGCTGCAGGCCGAGTCTGGCTGGCTGGCTGGCTGGCTGGCACCTTTGCTTTGCAGCTCCCGTGAAAAGCGAGCAAAGGGGCAGACTTTTTTTCTCCTGTGACGGGCACGACAGCACCTTTTCCAAGACAATGAAGAAAATGCATCCGAGTTCAACCCAAAAATATTGCAAAGTGCACAAGTTTCCAGAATTGCTCCGTCTTTTTTTTTCACAGCATTGTTTTCCCCAAGTGGGGAAGTGCACCAGTCCTGGAGGTACTGCAATACCAGGTTGATGCGTGGAGTGGACAGAGCAAGCTCCCATTCCATCTCCCTGTTCCAAAAATCAATTTAATATATGGTCCCCAGATAGAGGACGTATCAGATATTAAACTGATAAGAACAGATTTTTTTTTTTTTTTTTTTTTTGAACGGTCTCCACATCTCCCCTTACAACCGTCCCTTTCCTCCAGCAAAGTAGTATATACTACTTGCGACTATACGCCAATTAGTTCTCGAATTAAAAGATTTTCACGAATTAAAATTGAATTTGGTTAAAAAACTGTCAAAAAGAAAGACTTTGAGCAAACTGCTCTCCCTAACCCAGATTAGTTAAATAGTTAACGTTCTCCAGTTGTCTTGTTGCCAAATGTTTTGTGCCTCTTGTTTGCCCTTGACTTTGGCATCAAGACAGTAATATGTGTATAAAAAACACAACGCTAACTTTACACACTCCTCTGGAGTGATGTTTTTGTGCTGTAGCACTAGTAATGTTCTGGCCTTCCATAAGGCTTCTTTCGTTGCTGATGTAATTTGGTGAAAAAGAATTTTCTCTTGTTTCCCTCCTCCCTCCTGTATCCCTGTCAAGATGGATTCGAACGTCAGGGTCTGTTCTCCTGTGATTGCAAAAATCAGTGTTTCCAGTTTTTCCCACACTTGTTTTGCAAATGCACAATTCCACACAAAGTGTAGTGTTGATTCGTCCTGAGCGCATTTACTACACTTGATCTTAGCCAAAAGGCCGAGAAGCGATGCCCCCAAAGGGTTCGCCGGAAAGACTGCTGCTCGGCAGCTACCCTGCTGACTCGGAGCAACGCTCTGCTGCAGAACCCCAGACTCCTCGGCCAGGAATAGCATTTGCATGACCAGCATGCCCGGCGATATTTTGCATGGCTCCGCCCCCAGATTTCCAAGGGTCCCAGAGCGCCAGGGCCGGGGCGGCCAGGCACAGGCTGCAGAGCTCTGCCCAGCCAAGCTGCAGCCTCGGCCTGGCACTGGCCCCGTCACCTAGCGGCGAAAGTCACCCTCAGCTGCCCAGGGGATGTTCCCCCAAGTGCGTCCCCCTCAGATAAGGCTTGGCCGTTCGTGGCCGTTCGGGGCCTTTCAGGGGTGAGGCAGGGCAAGGACAGTGTCCCCCATCTCCTCCTTGTGGGGCTGCTGCTGCAGGCCGAGTCTGGCTGGCTGGCTGGCTGGCTGGCACCTTTGCTTTGCAGCTCCCGTGAAAAGCGAGCAAAGGGGCAGACTTTTTTTCTCCTGTGACGGGCACGACAGCACCTTTTCCAAGACAATGAAGAAAATGCATCCGAGTTCAACCCAAAAATATTGCAAAGTGCACAAGTTTCCAGAATTGCTCCGTCTTTTTTTTTCACAGCATTGTTTTCCCCAAGTGGGGAAGTGCACCAGTCCTGGAGGTACTGCAATACCAGGTTGATGCGTGGAGTGGACAGAGCAAGCTCCCATTCCATCTCCCTGTTCCAAAAATCAATTTAATATATGGTCCCCAGATAGAGGACGTATCAGATATTAAACTGATAAGAACAGATACTACACTTGATCTTAGCCAAAAGGCCGAGAAGCGATGCCCCCAAAGGGTTCGCCGGAAAGACTGCTGCTCGGCAGCTACCCTGCTGACTCGGAGCAACGCTCTGCTGCAGAACCCCAGACTCCTCGGCCAGGAATAGCATTTGCATGACCAGCATGCCCGGCGATATTTTGCATGGCTCCGCCCCCAGATTTCCAAGGGTCCCAGAGCGCCAGGGCCGAGGCGGCCAGGCACAGGCTGCAGAGCTCTGCCCAGCCAAGCTGCAGCCTCGGCCTGGCACTGGCCCCGTCACCTAGCGGCGAAAGTCACCCTCAGCTGCCCAGGGGATGTTCCCCCAAGTGCGTCCCCCTCAGATAAGGCTTGGCCGTTCGGGGCCTTTCAGGGGTGAGGCAGGGCAAGGACAGTGTCCCCCATCTCCTCCTTGTGGGGCTGCTGCTGCAGGCCGAGTCTGGCTGGCTGGCTGGCTGGCTGGCACCTTTGCTTTGCAGCTCCCGTGAAAAGCGAGCAAAGGGGCAGACTTTTTTTCTCCTGTGACGGGCACGACAGCACCTTTTCCAAGACAATGAAGAAAATGCATCCGAGTTCAACCCAAAAATATTGCAAAGTGCACAAGTTTCCAGAATTGCTCCGTCTTTTTTTTTCACAGCATTGTTTTCCCCAAGTGGGGAAGTGCACCAGTCCTGGAGGTACTGCAATACCAGGTTGATGCGTGGAGTGGACAGAGCAAGCTCCCATTCCATCTCCCTGTTCCAAAAATCAATTTAATATATGGTCCCCAGATAGAGGACGTATCAGATATTAAACTGATAAGAACAGATACTACACTTGATCTTAGCCAAAAGGCCGAGAAGCGATGCCCCCAAAGGGTTCGCCGGAAAGACTGCTGCTCGGCAGCTACCCTGCTGACTCGGAGCAACGCTCTGCTGCAGAACCCCAGACTCCTCGGCCAGGAATAGCATTTGCATGACCAGCATGCCCGGCGATATTTTGCATGGCTCCGCCCCCAGATTTCCAAGGGTCCCAGAGCGCCAGGGCCGGGGCGGCCAGGCACAGGCTGCAGAGCTCTGCCCAGCCAAGCTGCAGCCTCGGCCTGGCACTGGCCCCGTCACCTAGCGGCGAAAGTCACCCTCAGCTGCCCAGGGGATGTTCCCCCAAGTGCGTCCCCCTCAGATAAGGCTTGGCCGTTCGGGGCCTTTCAGGGGTGAGGCAGGGCAAGGACAGTGTCCCCCATCTCCTCCTTGTGGGGCTGCTGCTGCAGGCCGAGTCTGGCTGGCTGGCTGGCTGGCTGGCACCTTTGCTTTGCAGCTCCCGTGAAAAGCGAGCAAAGGGGCAGACTTTTTTTCTCCTGTGACGGGCACGACAGCACCTTTTCCAAGACAATGAAGAAAATGCATCCGAGTTCAACCCAAAAATATTGCAAAGTGCACAAGTTTCCAGAATTGCTCCGTCTTTTTTTTTCACAGCATTGTTTTCCCCAAGTGGGGAAGTGCACCAGTCCTGGAGGTACTGCAATACCAGGTTGATGCGTGGAGTGGACAGAGCAAGCTCCCATTCCATCTCCCTGTTCCAAAAATCAATTTAATATATGGTCCCCAGATAGAGGACGTATCAGATATTAAACTGATAAGAACAGATACTACACTTGATCTTAGCCAAAAGGCCGAGAAGCGATGCCCCCAAAGGGTTCGCCGGAAAGACTGCTGCTCGGCAGCTACCCTGCTGACTCGGAGCAACGCTCTGCTGCAGAACCCCAGACTCCTCGGCCAGGAATAGCATTTGCATGACCAGCATGCCCGGCGATATTTTGCATGGCTCCGCCCCCAGATTTCCAAGGGTCCCAGAGCGCCAGGGCCGGGGCGGCCAGGCACAGGCTGCAGAGCTCTGCCCAGCCAAGCTGCAGCCTCGGCCTGGCACTGGCCCCGTCACCTAGCGGCGAAAGTCACCCTCAGCTGCCCAGGGGATGTTCCCCCAAGTGCGTCCCCCTCAGATAAGGCTTGGCCGTTCGGGGCCTTTCAGGGGTGAGGCAGGGCAAGGACAGTGTCCCCCATCTCCTCCTTGTGGGGCTGCTGCTGCAGGCCGAGTCTGGCTGGCTGGCTGGCTGGCTGGCACCTTTGCTTTGCAGCTCCCGTGAAAAGCGAGCAAAGGGGCAGACTTTTTTTCTCCTGTGACGGGCACGACAGCACCTTTTCCAAGACAATGAAGAAAATGCATCCGAGTTCAACCCAAAAATATTGCAAAGTGCACAAGTTTCCAGAATTGCTCCGTCTTTTTTTTTCACAGCATTGTTTTCCCCAAGTGGGGAAGTGCACCAGTCCTGGAGGTACTGCAATACCAGGTTGATGCGTGGAGTGGACAGAGCAAGCTCCCATTCCATCTCCCTGTTCCAAAAATCAATTTAATATATGGTCCCCAGATAGAGGACGTATCAGATATTAAACTGATAAGAACAGATACTACACTTGATCTTAGCCAAAAGGCCGAGAAGCGATGCCCCCAAAGGGTTCGCCGGAAAGACTGCTGCTCGGCAGCTACCCTGCTGACTCGGAGCAACGCTCTGCTGCAGAACCCCAGACTCCTCGGCCAGGAATAGCATTTGCATGACCAGCATGCCCGGCGATATTTTGCATGGCTCCGCCCCCAGATTTCCAAGGGTCCCAGAGCGCCAGGGCCGGGGCGGCCAGGCACAGGCTGCAGAGCTCTGCCCAGCCAAGCTGCAGCCTCGGCCTGGCACTGGCCCCGTCACCTAGCGGCGAAAGTCACCCTCAGCTGCCCAGGGGATGTTCCCCCAAGTGCGTCCCCCTCAGATAAGGCTTGGCCGTTCGTGGCCGTTCGGGGCCTTTCAGGGGTGAGGCAGGGCAAGGACAGTGTCCCCCATCTCCTCCTTGTGGGGCTGCTGCTGCAGGCCGAGTCTGGCTGGCTGGCTGGCTGGCTGGCACCTTTGCTTTGCAGCTCCCGTGAAAAGCGAGCAAAGGGGCAGACTTTTTTTCTCCTGTGACGGGCACGACAGCACCTTTTCCAAGACAATGAAGAAAATGCATCCGAGTTCAACCCAAAAATATTGCAAAGTGCACAAGTTTCCAGAATTGCTCCGTCTTTTTTTTTCACAGCATTGTTTTCCCCAAGTGGGGAAGTGCACCAGTCCTGGAGGTACTGCAATACCAGGTTGATGCGTGGAGTGGACAGAGCAAGCTCCCATTCCATCTCCCTGTTCCAAAAATCAATTTAATATATGGTCCCCAGATAGAGGACGTATCAGATATTAAACTGATAAGAACAGATACTACACTTGATCTTAGCCAAAAGGCCGAGAAGCGATGCCCCCAAAGGGTTCGCCGGAAAGACTGCTGCTCGGCAGCTACCCTGCTGACTCGGAGCAACGCTCTGCTGCAGAACCCCAGACTCCTCGGCCAGGAATAGCATTTGCATGACCAGCATGCCCGGCGATATTTTGCATGGCTCCGCCCCCAGATTTCCAAGGGTCCCAGAGCGCCAGGGCCGGGGCGGCCAGGCACAGGCTGCAGAGCTCTGCCCAGCCAAGCTGCAGCCTCGGCCTGGCACTGGCCCCGTCACCTAGCGGCGAAAGTCACCCTCAGCTGCCCAGGGGATGTTCCCCCAAGTGCGTCCCCCTCAGATAAGGCTTGGCCGTTCGGGGCCTTTCAGGGGTGAGGCAGGGCAAGGACAGTGTCCCCCATCTCCTCCTTGTGGGGCTGCTGCTGCAGGCCGAGTCTGGCTGGCTGGCTGGCTGGCTGGCACCTTTGCTTTGCAGCTCCCGTGAAAAGCGAGCAAAGGGGCAGACTTTTTTTCTCCTGTGACGGGCACGACAGCACCTTTTCCAAGACAATGAAGAAAATGCATCCGAGTTCAACCCAAAAATATTGCAAAGTGCACAAGTTTCCAGAATTGCTCCGTCTTTTTTTTTCACAGCATTGTTTTCCCCAAGTGGGGAAGTGCACCAGTCCTGGAGGTACTGCAATACCAGGTTGATGCGTGGAGTGGACAGAGCAAGCTCCCATTCCATCTCCCTGTTCCAAAAATCAATTTAATATATGGTCCCCAGATAGAGGACGTATCAGATATTAAACTGATAAGAACAGATACTACACTTGATCTTAGCCAAAAGGCCGAGAAGCGATGCCCCCAAAGGGTTCGCCGGAAAGACTGCTGCTCGGCAGCTACCCTGCTGACTCGGAGCAACGCTCTGCTGCAGAACCCCAGACTCCTCGGCCAGGAATAGCATTTGCATGACCAGCATGCCCGGCGATATTTTGCATGGCTCCGCCCCCAGATTTCCAAGGGTCCCAGAGCGCCAGGGCCGGGGCGGCCAGGCACAGGCTGCAGAGCTCTGCCCAGCCAAGCTGCAGCCTCGGCCTGGCACTGGCCCCGTCACCTAGCGGCGAAAGTCACCCTCAGCTGCCCAGGGGATGTTCCCCCAAGTGCGTCCCCCTCAGATAAGGCTTGGCCGTTCGTGGCCGTTCGGGGCCTTTCAGGGGTGAGGCAGGGCAAGGACAGTGTCCCCCATCTCCTCCTTGTGGGGCTGCTGCTGCAGGCCGAGTCTGGCTGGCTGGCTGGCTGGCTGGCACCTTTGCTTTGCAGCTCCCGTGAAAAGCGAGCAAAGGGGCAGACTTTTTTTCTCCTGTGACGGGCACGACAGCACCTTTTCCAAGACAATGAAGAAAATGCATCCGAGTTCAACCCAAAAATATTGCAAAGTGCACAAGTTTCCAGAATTGCTCCGTCTTTTTTTTTCACAGCATTGTTTTCCCCAAGTGGGGAAGTGCACCAGTCCTGGAGGTACTGCAATACCAGGTTGATGCGTGGAGTGGACAGAGCAAGCTCCCATTCCATCTCCCTGTTCCAAAAATCAATTTAATATATGGTCCCCAGATAGAGGACGTATCAGATATTAAACTGATAAGAACAGATACTACACTTGATCTTAGCCAAAAGGCCGAGAAGCGATGCCCCCAAAGGGTTCGCCGGAAAGACTGCTGCTCGGCAGCTACCCTGCTGACTCGGAGCAACGCTCTGCTGCAGAACCCCAGACTCCTCGGCCAGGAATAGCATTTGCATGACCAGCATGCCCGGCGATATTTTGCATGGCTCCGCCCCCAGATTTCCAAGGGTCCCAGAGCGCCAGGGCCGGGGCGGCCAGGCACAGGCTGCAGAGCTCTGCCCAGCCAAGCTGCAGCCTCGGCCTGGCACTGGCCCCGTCACCTAGCGGCGAAAGTCACCCTCAGCTGCCCAGGGGATGTTCCCCCAAGTGCGTCCCCCTCAGATAAGGCTTGGCCGTTCGTGGCCGTTCGGGGCCTTTCAGGGGTGAGGCAGGGCAAGGACAGTGTCCCCCATCTCCTCCTTGTGGGGCTGCTGCTGCAGGCCGAGTCTGGCTGGCTGGCTGGCTGGCTGGCACCTTTGCTTTGCAGCTCCCGTGAAAAGCGAGCAAAGGGGCAGACTTTTTTTCTCCTGTGACGGGCACGACAGCACCTTTTCCAAGACAATGAAGAAAATGCATCCGAGTTCAACCCAAAAATATTGCAAAGTGCACAAGTTTCCAGAATTGCTCCGTCTTTTTTTTTCACAGCATTGTTTTCCCCAAGTGGGGAAGTGCACCAGTCCTGGAGGTACTGCAATACCAGGTTGATGCGTGGAGTGGACAGAGCAAGCTCCCATTCCATCTCCCTGTTCCAAAAATCAATTTAATATATGGTCCCCAGATAGAGGACGTATCAGATATTAAACTGATAAGAACAGATTTTTTTTTTTTTTTTTTTTTTGAACGGTCTCCACATCTCCCCTTACAACCGTCCCTTTCCTCCAGCAAAGTAGTATATACTACTTGCGACTATACGCCAATTAGTTCTCGAATTAAAAGATTTTCACGAATTAAAATTGAATTTGGTTAAAAAACTGTCAAAAAGAAAGACTTTGAGCAAACTGCTCTCCCTAACCCAGATTAGTTAAATAGTTAACGTTCTCCAGTTGTCTTGTTGCCAAATGTTTTGTGCCTCTTGTTTGCCCTTGACTTTGGCATCAAGACAGTAATATGTGTATAAAAAACACAACGCTAACTTTACACACTCCTCTGGAGTGATGTTTTTGTGCTGTAGCACTAGTAATGTTCTGGCCTTCCATAAGGCTTCTTTCGTTGCTGATGTAATTTGGTGAAAAAGAATTTTCTCTTGTTTCCCTCCTCCCTCCTGTATCCCTGTCAAGATGGATTCGAACGTCAGGGTCTGTTCTCCTGTGATTGCAAAAATCAGTGTTTCCAGTTTTTCCCACACTTGTTTTGCAAATGCACAATTCCACACAAAGTGTAGTGTTGATTCGTCCTGAGCGCATTTACTACACTTGATCTTAGCCAAAAGGCCGAGAAGCGATGCCCCCAAAGGGTTCGCCGGAAAGACTGCTGCTCGGCAGCTACCCTGCTGACTCGGAGCAACGCTCTGCTGCAGAACCCCAGACTCCTCGGCCAGGAATAGCATTTGCATGACCAGCATGCCCGGCGATATTTTGCATGGCTCCGCCCCCAGATTTCCAAGGGTCCCAGAGCGCCAGGGCCGGGGCGGCCAGGCACAGGCTGCAGAGCTCTGCCCAGCCAAGCTGCAGCCTCGGCCTGGCACTGGCCCCGTCACCTAGCGGCGAAAGTCACCCTCAGCTGCCCAGGGGATGTTCCCCCAAGTGCGTCCCCCTCAGATAAGGCTTGGCCGTTCGTGGCCGTTCGGGGCCTTTCAGGGGTGAGGCAGGGCAAGGACAGTGTCCCCCATCTCCTCCTTGTGGGGCTGCTGCTGCAGGCCGAGTCTGGCTGGCTGGCTGGCTGGCTGGCACCTTTGCTTTGCAGCTCCCGTGAAAAGCGAGCAAAGGGGCAGACTTTTTTTCTCCTGTGACGGGCACGACAGCACCTTTTCCAAGACAATGAAGAAAATGCATCCGAGTTCAACCCAAAAATATTGCAAAGTGCACAAGTTTCCAGAATTGCTCCGTCTTTTTTTTTCACAGCATTGTTTTCCCCAAGTGGGGAAGTGCACCAGTCCTGGAGGTACTGCAATACCAGGTTGATGCGTGGAGTGGACAGAGCAAGCTCCCATTCCATCTCCCTGTTCCAAAAATCAATTTAATATATGGTCCCCAGATAGAGGACGTATCAGATATTAAACTGATAAGAACAGATACTACACTTGATCTTAGCCAAAAGGCCGAGAAGCGATGCCCCCAAAGGGTTCGCCGGAAAGACTGCTGCTCGGCAGCTACCCTGCTGACTCGGAGCAACGCTCTGCTGCAGAACCCCAGACTCCTCGGCCAGGAATAGCATTTGCATGACCAGCATGCCCGGCGATATTTTGCATGGCTCCGCCCCCAGATTTCCAAGGGTCCCAGAGCGCCAGGGCCGAGGCGGCCAGGCACAGGCTGCAGAGCTCTGCCCAGCCAAGCTGCAGCCTCGGCCTGGCACTGGCCCCGTCACCTAGCGGCGAAAGTCACCCTCAGCTGCCCAGGGGATGTTCCCCCAAGTGCGTCCCCCTCAGATAAGGCTTGGCCGTTCGGGGCCTTTCAGGGGTGAGGCAGGGCAAGGACAGTGTCCCCCATCTCCTCCTTGTGGGGCTGCTGCTGCAGGCCGAGTCTGGCTGGCTGGCTGGCTGGCTGGCACCTTTGCTTTGCAGCTCCCGTGAAAAGCGAGCAAAGGGGCAGACTTTTTTTCTCCTGTGACGGGCACGACAGCACCTTTTCCAAGACAATGAAGAAAATGCATCCGAGTTCAACCCAAAAATATTGCAAAGTGCACAAGTTTCCAGAATTGCTCCGTCTTTTTTTTTCACAGCATTGTTTTCCCCAAGTGGGGAAGTGCACCAGTCCTGGAGGTACTGCAATACCAGGTTGATGCGTGGAGTGGACAGAGCAAGCTCCCATTCCATCTCCCTGTTCCAAAAATCAATTTAATATATGGTCCCCAGATAGAGGACGTATCAGATATTAAACTGATAAGAACAGATACTACACTTGATCTTAGCCAAAAGGCCGAGAAGCGATGCCCCCAAAGGGTTCGCCGGAAAGACTGCTGCTCGGCAGCTACCCTGCTGACTCGGAGCAACGCTCTGCTGCAGAACCCCAGACTCCTCGGCCAGGAATAGCATTTGCATGACCAGCATGCCCGGCGATATTTTGCATGGCTCCGCCCCCAGATTTCCAAGGGTCCCAGAGCGCCAGGGCCGGGGCGGCCAGGCACAGGCTGCAGAGCTCTGCCCAGCCAAGCTGCAGCCTCGGCCTGGCACTGGCCCCGTCACCTAGCGGCGAAAGTCACCCTCAGCTGCCCAGGGGATGTTCCCCCAAGTGCGTCCCCCTCAGATAAGGCTTGGCCGTTCGTGGCCGTTCAGGGCCTTTCAGGGGTGAGGCAGGGCAAGGACAGTGTCCCCCATCTCCTCCTTGTGGGGCTGCTGCTGCAGGCCGAGTCTGGCTGGCTGGCTGGCTGGCTGGCACCTTTGCTTTGCAGCTCCCGTGAAAAGCGAGCAAAGGGGCAGACTTTTTTTCTCCTGTGACGGGCACGACAGCACCTTTTCCAAGACAATGAAGAAAATGCATCCGAGTTCAACCCAAAAATATTGCAAAGTGCACAAGTTTCCAGAATTGCTCCGTCTTTTTTTTTCACAGCATTGTTTTCCCCAAGTGGGGAAGTGCACCAGTCCTGGAGGTACTGCAATACCAGGTTGATGCGTGGAGTGGACAGAGCAAGCTCCCATTCCATCTCCCTGTTCCAAAAATCAATTTAATATATGGTCCCCAGATAGAGGACGTATCAGATATTAAACTGATAAGAACAGATTTTTTTTTTTTTTTTTTTTTTTGAACGGTCTCCACATCTCCCCTTACAACCGTCCCTTTCCTCCAGCAAAGTAGTATATACTACTTGCGACTATACGCCAATTAGTTCTCGAATTAAAAGATTTTCACGAATTAAAATTGAATTTGGTTAAAAAACTGTCAAAAAGAAAGACTTTGAGCAAACTGCTCTCCCTAACCCAGATTAGTTAAATAGTTAACGTTCTCCAGTTGTCTTGTTGCCAAATGTTTTGTGCCTCTTGTTTGCCCTTGACTTTGGCATCAAGACAGTAATATGTGTATAAAAAACACAACGCTAACTTTACACACTCCTCTGGAGTGATGTTTTTGTGCTGTAGCACTAGTAATGTTCTGGCCTTCCATAAGGCTTCTTTCGTTGCTGATGTAATTTGGTGAAAAAGAATTTTCTCTTGTTTCCCTCCTCCCTCCTGTATCCCTGTCAAGATGGATTCGAACGTCAGGGTCTGTTCTCCTGTGATTGCAAAAATCAGTGTTTCCAGTTTTTCCCACACTTGTTTTGCAAATGCACAATTCCACACAAAGTGTAGTGTTGATTCGTCCTGAGCGCATTTACTACACTTGATCTTAGCCAAAAGGCCGAGAAGCGATGCCCCCAAAGGGTTCGCCGGAAAGACTGCTGCTCGGCAGCTACCCTGCTGACTCGGAGCAACGCTCTGCTGCAGAACCCCAGACTCCTCGGCCAGGAATAGCATTTGCATGACCAGCATGCCCGGCGATATTTTGCATGGCTCCGCCCCCAGATTTCCAAGGGTCCCAGAGCGCCAGGGCCGGGGCGGCCAGGCACAGGCTGCAGAGCTCTGCCCAGCCAAGCTGCAGCCTCGGCCTGGCACTGGCCCCGTCACCTAGCGGCGAAAGTCACCCTCAGCTGCCCAGGGGATGTTCCCCCAAGTGCGTCCCCCTCAGATAAGGCTTGGCCGTTCGTGGCCGTTCGGGGCCTTTCAGGGGTGAGGCAGGGCAAGGACAGTGTCCCCCATCTCCTCCTTGTGGGGCTGCTGCTGCAGGCCGAGTCTGGCTGGCTGGCTGGCTGGCTGGCACCTTTGCTTTGCAGCTCCCGTGAAAAGCGAGCAAAGGGGCAGACTTTTTTTCTCCTGTGACGGGCACGACAGCACCTTTTCCAAGACAATGAAGAAAATGCATCCGAGTTCAACCCAAAAATATTGCAAAGTGCACAAGTTTCCAGAATTGCTCCGTCTTTTTTTTTCACAGCATTGTTTTCCCCAAGTGGGGAAGTGCACCAGTCCTGGAGGTACTGCAATACCAGGTTGATGCGTGGAGTGGACAGAGCAAGCTCCCATTCCATCTCCCTGTTCCAAAAATCAATTTAATATATGGTCCCCAGATAGAGGACGTATCAGATATTAAACTGATAAGAACAGATTCTTTTTTTTTTTTTTTTTTTTGAACGGTCTCCACATCTCCCCTTACAACCGTCCCTTTCCTCCAGCAAAGTAGTATATACTACTTGCGACTATACGCCAATTAGTTCTCGAATTAAAAGATTTTCACGAATTAAAATTGAATTTGGTTAAAAAACTGTCAAAAAGAAAGACTTTGAGCAAACTGCTCTCCCTAACCCAGATTAGTTAAATAGTTAACGTTCTCCAGTTGTCTTGTTGCCAAATGTTTTGTGCCTCTTGTTTGCCCTTGACTTTGGCATCAAGACAGTAATATGTGTATAAAAAACACAACGCTAACTTTACACACTCCTCTGGAGTGATGTTTTTGTGCTGTAGCACTAGTAATGTTCTGGCCTTCCATAAGGCTTCTTTCGTTGCTGATGTAATTTGGTGAAAAAGAATTTTCTCTTGTTTCCCTCCTCCCTCCTGTATCCCTGTCAAGATGGATTCGAACGTCAGGGTCTGTTCTCCTGTGATTGCAAAAATCAGTGTTTCCAGTTTTTCCCACACTTGTTTTGCAAATGCACAATTCCACACAAAGTGTAGTGTTGATTCGTCCTGAGCGCATTGCTCTCTAGGGCATGTTGCTTTTTTGGCCAGTTTTCTTCTGTGCATAAAGGCTTTCAATGGCAGTGCATTTGTGAGTAGCTGCCAGTTTATGTCCCTCTGCGCGTTCGTTACTCTTGCCTTTGAAAAAGTTTTCCACACTTTGTCCAGTTTATTTCCCCCTAGGTTACCCACTGGTTCCGGGGTTTCATTTAGCCTTTTTTGTTTTAGTATGTCTCTGGGTTCCACCCATATTTTCGTTAAGAGTTCTTGATCCTCCACTGTTGACAGGAAATTGCCGAAGCTTTTGTAAAAGCGAGGTGTCTCCATTGCTTTTGGCAGTGTGTTGCTTCTCGGTATGATTTTGTGTCTTTCCAGTATGTTCGCTGTTGCATACCTTATGAAGTGCACTGCCATTGATGCCGAGTGTTTCAGTGTGTTTAGGCAAAACCCTACGTAGTGTCCTGTAAGGAAGCTTTGTATTTCCGGTACGCCTCTTCCTCCTCTCTCCTTTATCTTGTACATTGTCTTTCTCGCTACTCGATCCATCTTCGAGTTCCATAGGAAATGGAACATTAGTCTTTGTATTTTTTGTGCTTGTTTCATTTTTGGAGGAAAGATCAGTGCTAGGAACAGCAGTATTGGGAGAAAGACCGCTTTCATGAGTAGCACCTTTCCTTCCATCGTGAGCTGTCTCAGTGCCCAGAAGTTGATTTTGTTCTCTATTTTTTTGGTTGTGTTTTCCCATTGTTTTGTCCCGTCCATCTGTTTGTCAAACTGTAGTCCCAGTATTTTCAAACTGTCTTCTGTTTTGTGTATCGGGCATGGTGTGAGGTTGTTCCATGTTCCAATGGTTAGTAGTTGGCACTTGTGTTTGTTTAGTTTGAATCCTGCCGCTTTGCAAAAAAGTTCAGTCTGCGACACGACTTGGTTTACGGATTTGGCGTCTTTGCATAAAGCTGTCACGTCGTCCATGTACCCAATGGTCTTTACTTGTTCCGGGGTCCCTGGTACTGGGGCTCCTGTTATGTCTTTGTGTGACCTCAATCTGATGTGTAAAGGTTCCACTGCACAGATGTATAAAAGTGCTGATAGGGGACATCCCTGCCTGACCCCTGATAATATTGGGATTTGTTCAGTCAACTCCCCGTTGATGCGGACTTGACTGTAGACTCCAGCGTATAGCGTGGAGATGTGTGTTAAAAAGGGTTTAGGGCAACCCATTTTCTCCATTATCTTCAACATGAATGGGTGAGAGACTCTGTCGTATGCCTTTTCAAAATCTAGGCTTAGAACCCCCAAAGGCGTTCCTCGATCTTTTGCTGATTGTATTGAGTCTCTTACAATCAGTAGGCTTTCATGTATTCGTCTGCCTGGGACTGCGCACGTCTGGTCTGGATGCACTAAGTGCCTGATTACTGCTCTTAGTCTGTTAGCAATGACTTTAGCTAATATTTTGTAATCTGCATTTAGTAATGTTATCGGTCTCCAGTTTTTGACGTCCGCTTTGTCTCCTTTTTTGTATAGCAAAGTGATGATCCCCTGTTTCATGCTGGGGGCTAGCTCTCTAGTTTGAAAGACCACGTTTACTAGCTCCAGTACTGCCGGTCCTAGGATGTCCCAGAAGGTGCTATACCATTCGCATGGTAAGCCATCGCTTCCTGGTGTTTTCCTCTTGGCAGCACTCATCACTGCTTTGTGTATTTCTTGTAACGTGAAAGGCTCAATCATGTCTGCTTTTTGATCGGTACTTATGTTGTCTTGAACAGCTCTCTCAAACTCACTTGTCTGTTCTTCGTCCAACTGTTTTGGAGAATACAAGTCTGCGTAAAAGGATTGTGCTACTTCTAGCAACCCTGATACCGTGTTCCTTGTCTTCTCTCTTGAGTCTCTGAATTCAGTAGGTAAAACCTTCTGATGTTGTGCTGCTTTGAAGAAGAAACGTGTGCATTTCTCGTTCTCTTCAAATTCTTTCACCCTAGAGTTGAAGATAATAGTCCTTCCTTTATCATGCATCCATTTCTGGATTTTTTCTTTTACGTCCTCGAGGTCATCTTGGACGTCTACCCCTCTCTCTTGCAGAAGGTGTAGGGTTTGTTGTGTGCCTAACAGGTTCCTGTAAGTCTCGTTCCGTTTTCTTGCTGCTATATGTCCGCTTTTTTTAAAGAACTCTCTGGTTCTTTCTTTGATGTCCTCCCACCACTCTCTTTTGTCTTCGTATAACATATGTTGGGATACCCACTCTTTTAGCAATGGTCTGTATTTTTTACAGGTTGTTTCGTCCTGCAAGAGGTTTACGTTAAGTGACCATGCGTTGCGTTGTTTTGGGGGGTATTCCTTTAATGTTACTTCCGTGGTGATTAGGTGGTGGTCTGAGAACAGGTTCGGTTTCACTTCGGTTTTGTTTATCCCAAAGTTCTTAGATGTGAATATAAAGTCTATACGGGACTGTACCAACCCGTTTTCAGCCCTATATGTTAAGGCTGTCCCCGGTGTATTGGTAGATGCGTGTGTATCATTTAAGTTTAAGTCACTTATGATACTTTTGAGTATTTTGGACGATGGGTCTCGGTTCTTCGACGTTGCTTGTGAACCGGTCCGCACTCGATCCTCTTTTTGTATTGTGCAATTGAAATCCCCCGCTATGATCAAAGGGGTGTTTCCAGTGCAAAAGTTGCGTAGTTCTTGTAACAGAGCTATGCGTTCTTGTTTCTTTGCATCTGCATATACACTCACGAGGTTGTGTTGGATACCGTGCCATGAGAAAAGCACCTGTAGTATCCGTCCAGGATGTATTTCCACATACTTTATGTTCGTGGCTGCGTGTGTTTTGAACAAGATTGCTGTACCCGCGTTCTTGTTTATGTTGGAGCCTGACCAAAAGGATGGTCCGCTTGTCCAATCTTTTCCCCATCCTTTGTTGGTTGCGTCCCAGCTTAGACCACATTCCTGTAGACAAAAGATGTCACACGGTACTGTGGTTAAGTATGCTAATAGCGTCAGTCTTTTTGTGATATTATTTATGCTTCTTACGTTTAGTGTTGCTATTTTTAGACCCCCCATTATTATTTTTTGGGTTGTGTTGTTCTGCCTTCTCTTTGGCTCGATCTGCTCCTCGCTCTGGAGGCTTCTTTTTCCATCTTTCTAAAAGCAGAAGGTGTTCTGTGTAAACTGTCTGTGTTTTCTTCTTCCTCATTGTCTGAGTTTTCCGATGAGTCACTAAGACATTCCATGGGTGTGTAGGACTCTTCTCTTGTGTCCCTTGTGTCCCTGTCGTGTGTATCCTTCTTGCTTTGTTCTGTGTTTGTTGGGGTGTTGTTTCTGCTTCTTGCTGTGTTGGATCTTTTTCTATGCTTTTTCCTTTGCGTTGTCCATCCTTCGTCCTCTTTGTTTTGGGCAAATATGTGTTTTGTCTTAGTTGCTAACGCTTCGCCCGCCTCTACTACCTGTTGTAGTTCGGCTAGGTTCGGGGTTAGCGATAGTCTTATGTGCTCCGCTTCTTGGGAGAGTTGGGTCTCTTCTACTTCTGTTTTGTCATGCATTTCTGGTAAGGGAGGTGTTTTTTCACTATTTGTCTTGTTATACCCGAAGTCTTTCGGTGATAGAAAGGGTAACACACTTGGGTGCGGCAATGCCGGGTTTGGAAGTCCGGCTTGGCTTTTCTCGCTCCCTCTATTTTTTAGATGACTCAGGATAACTTCGCTGCTTAGCGTGTTGTTTGTTGCTCCTTTTTGCATGTCTGTTCTCTCTTTGTCCTTGTTTGTACTACTTTCGCTTCCTGAGTCGAAGCTCGACACAATGAGCCCTGGGGTGCCACTTTTTTTGTTTTTGTCTTGTTTTTGGGCTCCACTCGTGCTCAGGATATTTTTTACCACGAATGCAGGAAAAATTCCCTTTCTCCATGCTTCGCTGGTGTTTTGGTCGTTTTCGCCACTAGGGGGCGTTTTGGTGCTTTTCCCTTGTTCTTCTACGCTCATCAGGCTCTCATTTGGGCTCTCCGCCTGAGCGAGCGCTTCTTTCTGTTTTTCCCCTTTCTCTGAAGTGGATGCATTCTCCTCTCTACATCTAGGTGGCGTGTTAGTTGGATGCTCCTGTCTGGATGCACCCGCTTCCATCGCCTCGCTTTTTTCTTCCTGAGTCTTGTCTGCGGTCACGCTTTTGTGTGTTTGTGTCGTTATGAATGCTTTAGGTCCCAATAATTTGGCTTCTCTTGAAGCTGTAGGGTCATTATTCATGGCTTCGCATAAATTGTCTTGTGCGCTTTTCTCCTGCTGCAAAAGTTCATTTAGGTCGAAATCCACATGCATATTTTCCAGCTCTTCTTCTGCGCTTATTTCTCCCGTCCTTTTGACCGTCTGCGCATATGATAATTTGCGCTGTGGACATATTTCTGCATAATGTCCTTTTTGCTGACACTCGGTGCATTGTATTGGTTTGTCACAGGCTGCCACCTTGTGACTTCTGCTTGCGCAATTTTTGCAAGCGTCTTTTGGGCAAAATTGCTTCACGTGACCAAAGTTTCTGCAAAATCTGCAGAATAAAGGCTGACTCGGGTAATATAGGTATCCTTTATGTTTGTTGAATTCAAACATGGCTGGTGGGTGTCTAAGTCCCCCTATGCCATTTGCATCTTTTCTCAATACCACTGTGAATCTTCTATTCCCATTAAAGATATTATATTTGTTCTTTAATGGGTATCCTCCTTTGACTTCTTCACAATAGGTGCTTAGCCATCCAGTTATTGCTTCCACTGAAACAAAGGGATTATACATATGCACCGTCAGTGGTGTATCTTGGCGCACATGACATAATTCTATTTTAACTCCATCAAGTGTTGGATTCGGTATTTTAGAATTTTCGTGGGCTGTAATCGCCGCCGCTTCATCTATAAATGTTATGTCATAAGCATTGGCATTCTTGTGCTCTTGTATGCAGAACAGGCTGCTTTTTTGAACTTTTAAGGTTTCAATTAAAATTTGTTTGATTACATAATCAAAATCTTTTTCCTGGCTGACATTGTGATCAACAGTTATTCTGATCGAATGTCTTAATTCTGTGGCAGGAGGTATACTCCTTGGTATTTTGTCCATTTTGGAGAAAAAAGTCTTTCTACTGAAAAGGAATCATTCTGTCTGTTTTCTTGCATAAAATTAGCATAAAGCTTAAACAAAAATAGAACTCCTGTGGAAGGAAAAAGATTCGGGTCTATCTTTCCAGTCCGATTCGGGGTCAGGCCCCTAGGCGGACTGCGTACCGTTGCCCACCTCGCGGCGCGGGGGTGTGACAACACACTTCTGCTGGGCTCTCTGTTGTGCAAGAGAGAGCTTAAGTCATTGTGTAGTTGTGATTGTATAAATCGCCAAACTTTCCTGGAGATAAAACCTCCCTTGAAAAGGGCTCAAAACACAAAATATACTACACTTGATCTTAGCCAAAAGGCCGAGAAGCGATGCCCACAAAGGGTTCGCCGGAAAGACTGCTGCTCGGCAGCTACCCTGCTGACTCGGAGCAACGCTCTGCTGCAGAACCCCAGACTCCTCGGCCAGGAATAGCATTTGCATGACCAGCATGCCCGGCGATATTTTGCATGGCTCCGCCCCCAGATTTCCAAGGGTCCCAGAGCGCCAGGGCCGGGGCGGCCAGGCACAGGCTGCAGAGCTCTGCCCAGCCAAGCTGCAGCCTCGGCCTGGCACTGGCCCCGTCACCTAGCGGCGAAAGTCACCCTCAGCTGCCCAGGGGATGTTCCCCCAAGTGCGTCCCCCTCAGATAAGGCTTGGCCGTTCGTGGCCGTTCGGGGCCTTTCAGGGGTGAGGCAGGGCAAGGACAGTGTCCCCCATCTCCTCCTTGTGGGGCTGCTGCTGCAGGCCGAGTCTGGCTGGCTGGCTGGCTGGCTGGCACCTTTGCTTTGCAGCTCCCGTGAAAAGCGAGCAAAGGGGCAGACTTTTTTTCTCCTGTGACGGGCACGACAGCACCTTTTCCAAGACAATGAAGAAAATGCATCCGAGTTCAACCCAAAAATATTGCAAAGTGCACAAGTTTCCAGAATTGCTCCGTCTTTTTTTTTCACAGCATTGTTTTCCCCAAGTGGGGAAGTGCACCAGTCCTGGAGGTACTGCAATACCAGGTTGATGCGTGGAGTGGACAGAGCAAGCTCCCATTCCATCTCCCTGTTCCAAAAATCAATTTAATATATGGTCCCCAGATAGAGGACGTATCAGATATTAAACTGATAAGAACAGATACTACACTTGATCTTAGCCAAAAGGCCGAGAAGCGATGCCCCCAAAGGGTTCGCCGGAAAGACTGCTGCTCGGCAGCTACCCTGCTGACTCGGAGCAACGCTCTGCTGCAGAACCCCAGACTCCTCGGCCAGGAATAGCATTTGCATGACCAGCATGCCCGGCGATATTTTGCATGGCTCCGCCCCCAGATTTCCAAGGGTCCCAGAGCGCCAGGGCCGGGGCGGCCAGGCACAGGCTGCAGAGCTCTGCCCAGCCAAGCTGCAGCCTCGGCCTGGCACTGGCCCCGTCACCTAGCGGCGAAAGTCACCCTCAGCTGCCCAGGGGATGTTCCCCCAAGTGCGTCCCCCTCAGATAAGGCTTGGCCGTTCGTGGCCGTTCGGGGCCTTTCAGGGGTGAGGCAGGGCAAGGACAGTGTCCCCCATCTCCTCCTTGTGGGGCTGCTGCTGCAGGCCGAGTCTGGCTGGCTGGCTGGCTGGCTGGCACCTTTGCTTTGCAGCTCCCGTGAAAAGCGAGCAAAGGGGCAGACTTTTTTTCTCCTGTGACGGGCACGACAGCACCTTTTCCAAGACAATGAAGAAAATGCATCCGAGTTCAACCCAAAAATATTGCAAAGTGCACAAGTTTCCAGAATTGCTCCGTCTTTTTTTTTCACAGCATTGTTTTCCCCAAGTGGGGAAGTGCACCAGTCCTGGAGGTACTGCAATACCAGGTTGATGCGTGGAGTGGACAGAGCAAGCTCCCATTCCATCTCCCTGTTCCAAAAATCAATTTAATATATGGTCCCCAGATAGAGGACGTATCAGATATTAAACTGATAAGAACAGATACTACACTTGATCTTAGCCAAAAGGCCGAGAAGCGATGCCCCCAAAGGGTTCGCCGGAAAGACTGCTGCTCGGCAGCTACCCTGCTGACTCGGAGCAACGCTCTGCTGCAGAACCCCAGACTCCTCGGCCAGGAATAGCATTTGCATGACCAGCATGCCCGGCGATATTTTGCATGGCTCCGCCCCCAGATTTCCAAGGGTCCCAGAGCGCCAGGGCCGGGGCGGCCAGGCACAGGCTGCAGAGCTCTGCCCAGCCAAGCTGCAGCCTCGGCCTGGCACTGGCCCCGTCACCTAGCGGCGAAAGTCACCCTCAGCTGCCCAGGGGATGTTCCCCCAAGTGCGTCCCCCTCAGATAAGGCTTGGCCGTTCGTGGCCGTTCGGGGCCTTTCAGGGGTGAGGCAGGGCAAGGACAGTGTCCCCCATCTCCTCCTTGTGGGGCTGCTGCTGCAGGCCGAGTCTGGCTGGCTGGCTGGCTGGCTGGCACCTTTGCTTTGCAGCTCCCGTGAAAAGCGAGCAAAGGGGCAGACTTTTTTTCTCCTGTGACGGGCACGACAGCACCTTTTCCAAGACAATGAAGAAAATGCATCCGAGTTCAACCCAAAAATATTGCAAAGTGCACAAGTTTCCAGAATTGCTCCGTCTTTTTTTTTCACAGCATTGTTTTCCCCAAGTGGGGAAGTGCACCAGTCCTGGAGGTACTGCAATACCAGGTTGATGCGTGGAGTGGACAGAGCAAGCTCCCATTCCATCTCCCTGTTCCAAAAATCAATTTAATATATGGTCCCCAGATAGAGGACGTATCAGATATTAAACTGATAAGAACAGATACTACACTTGATCTTAGCCAAAAGGCCGAGAAGCGATGCCCCCAAAGGGTTCGCCGGAAAGACTGCTGCTCGGCAGCTACCCTGCTGACTCGGAGCAACGCTCTGCTGCAGAACCCCAGACTCCTCGGCCAGGAATAGCATTTGCATGACCAGCATGCCCGGCGATATTTTGCATGGCTCCGCCCCCAGATTTCCAAGGGTCCCAGAGCGCCAGGGCCGGGGCGGCCAGGCACAGGCTGCAGAGCTCTGCCCAGCCAAGCTGCAGCCTCGGCCTGGCACTGGCCCCGTCACCTAGCGGCGAAAGTCACCCTCAGCTGCCCAGGGGATGTTCCCCCAAGTGCGTCCCCCTCAGATAAGGCTTGGCCGTTCGTGGCCGTTCGGGGCCTTTCAGGGGTGAGGCAGGGCAAGGACAGTGTCCCCCATCTCCTCCTTGTGGGGCTGCTGCTGCAGGCCGAGTCTGGCTGGCTGGCTGGCTGGCTGGCACCTTTGCTTTGCAGCTCCCGTGAAAAGCGAGCAAAGGGGCAGACTTTTTTTCTCCTGTGACGGGCACGACAGCACCTTTTCCAAGACAATGAAGAAAATGCATCCGAGTTCAACCCAAAAATATTGCAAAGTGCACAAGTTTCCAGAATTGCTCCGTCTTTTTTTTTCACAGCATTGTTTTCCCCAAGTGGGGAAGTGCACCAGTCCTGGAGGTACTGCAATACCAGGTTGATGCGTGGAGTGGACAGAGCAAGCTCCCATTCCATCTCCCTGTTCCAAAAATCAATTTAATATATGGTCCCCAGATAGAGGACGTATCAGATATTAAACTGATAAGAACAGATACTACACTTGATCTTAGCCAAAAGGCCGAGAAGCGATGCCCCCAAAGGGTTCGCCGGAAAGACTGCTGCTCGGCAGCTACCCTGCTGACTCGGAGCAACGCTCTGCTGCAGAACCCCAGACTCCTCGGCCAGGAATAGCATTTGCATGACCAGCATGCCCGGCGATATTTTGCATGGCTCCGCCCCCAGATTTCCAAGGGTCCCAGAGCGCCAGGGCCGGGGCGGCCAGGCACAGGCTGCAGAGCTCTGCCCAGCCAAGCTGCAGCCTCGGCCTGGCACTGGCCCCGTCACCTAGCGGCGAAAGTCACCCTCAGCTGCCCAGGGGATGTTCCCCCAAGTGCGTCCCCCTCAGATAAGGCTTGGCCGTTCGGGGCCGTTCGGGGCCTTTCAGGGGTGAGGCAGGGCAAGGACAGTGTCCCCCATCTCCTCCTTGTGGGGCTGCTGCTGCAGGCCGAGTCTGGCTGGCTGGCTGGCTGGCTGGCACCTTTGCTTTGCAGCTCCCGTGAAAAGCGAGCAAAGGGGCAGACTTTTTTTCTCCTGTGACGGGCACGACAGCACCTTTTCCAAGACAATGAAGAAAATGCATCCGAGTTCAACCCAAAAATATTGCAAAGTGCACAAGTTTCCAGAATTGCTCCGTCTTTTTTTTTCACAGCATTGTTTTCCCCAAGTGGGGAAGTGCACCAGTCCTGGAGGTACTGCAATACCAGGTTGATGCGTGGAGTGGACAGAGCAAGCTCCCATTCCATCTCCCTGTTCCAAAAATCAATTTAATATATGGTCCCCAGATAGAGGACGTATCAGATATTAAACTGATAAGAACAGATACTACACTTGATCTTAGCCAAAAGGCCGAGAAGCGATGCCCCCAAAGGGTTCGCCGGAAAGACTGCTGCTCGGCAGCTACCCTGCTGACTCGGAGCAACGCTCTGCTGCAGAACCCCAGACTCCTCGGCCAGGAATAGCATTTGCATGACCAGCATGCCCGGCGATATTTTGCATGGCTCCGCCCCCAGATTTCCAAGGGTCCCAGAGCGCCAGGGCCGGGGCGGCCAGGCACAGGCTGCAGAGCTCTGCCCAGCCAAGCTGCAGCCTCGGCCTGGCACTGGCCCCGTCACCTAGCGGCGAAAGTCACCCTCAGCTGCCCAGGGGATGTTCCCCCAAGTGCGTCCCCCTCAGATAAGGCTTGGCCGTTCGTGGCCGTTCGGGGCCTTTCAGGGGTGAGGCAGGGCAAGGACAGTGTCCCCCATCTCCTCCTTGTGGGGCTGCTGCTGCAGGCCGAGTCTGGCTGGCTGGCTGGCTGGCTGGCACCTTTGCTTTGCAGCTCCCGTGAAAAGCGAGCAAAGGGGCAGACTTTTTTTCTCCTGTGACGGGCACGACAGCACCTTTTCCAAGACAATGAAGAAAATGCATCCGAGTTCAACCCAAAAATATTGCAAAGTGCACAAGTTTCCAGAATTGCTCCGTCTTTTTTTTTCACAGCATTGTTTTCCCCAAGTGGGGAAGTGCACCAGTCCTGGAGGTACTGCAATACCAGGTTGATGCGTGGAGTGGACAGAGCAAGCTCCCATTCCATCTCCCTGTTCCAAAAATCAATTTAATATATGGTCCCCAGATAGAGGACGTATCAGATATTAAACTGATAAGAACAGATACTACACTTGATCTTAGCCAAAAGGCCGAGAAGCGATGCCCCCAAAGGGTTCGCCGGAAAGACTGCTGCTCGGCAGCTACCCTGCTGACTCGGAGCAACGCTCTGCTGCAGAACCCCAGACTCCTCGGCCAGGAATAGCATTTGCATGACCAGCATGCCCGGCGATATTTTGCATGGCTCCGCCCCCAGATTTCCAAGGGTCCCAGAGCGCCAGGGCCGGGGCGGCCAGGCACAGGCTGCAGAGCTCTGCCCAGCCAAGCTGCAGCCTCGGCCTGGCACTGGCCCCGTCACCTAGCGGCGAAAGTCACCCTCAGCTGCCCAGGGGATGTTCCCCCAAGTGCGTCCCCCTCAGATAAGGCTTGGCCGTTCGGGGCCTTTCAGGGGTGAGGCAGGGCAAGGACAGTGTCCCCCATCTCCTCCTTGTGGGGCTGCTGCTGCAGGCCGAGTCTGGCTGGCTGGCTGGCTGGCTGGCACCTTTGCTTTGCAGCTCCCGTGAAAAGCGAGCAAAGGGGCAGACTTTTTTTCTCCTGTGACGGGCACGACAGCACCTTTTCCAAGACAATGAAGAAAATGCATCCGAGTTCAACCCAAAAATATTGCAAAGTGCACAAGTTTCCAGAATTGCTCCGTCTTTTTTTTTCACAGCATTGTTTTCCCCAAGTGGGGAAGTGCACCAGTCCTGGAGGTACTGCAATACCAGGTTGATGCGTGGAGTGGACAGAGCAAGCTCCCATTCCATCTCCCTGTTCCAAAAATCAATTTAATATATGGTCCCCAGATAGAGGACGTATCAGATATTAAACTGATAAGAACAGATACTACACTTGATCTTAGCCAAAAGGCCGAGAAGCGATGCCCCCAAAGGGTTCGCCGGAAAGACTGCTGCTCGGCAGCTACCCTGCTGACTCGGAGCAACGCTCTGCTGCAGAACCCCAGACTCCTCGGCCAGGAATAGCATTTGCATGACCAGCATGCCCGGCGATATTTTGCATGGCTCCGCCCCCAGATTTCCAAGGGTCCCAGAGCGCCAGGGCCGGGGCGGCCAGGCACAGGCTGCAGAGCTCTGCCCAGCCAAGCTGCAGCCTCGGCCTGGCACTGGCCCCGTCACCTAGCGGCGAAAGTCACCCTCAGCTGCCCAGGGGATGTTCCCCCAAGTGCGTCCCCCTCAGATAAGGCTTGGCCGTTCGTGGCCGTTCGGGGCCTTTCAGGGGTGAGGCAGGGCAAGGACAGTGTCCCCCATCTCCTCCTTGTGGGGCTGCTGCTGCAGGCCGAGTCTGGCTGGCTGGCTGGCTGGCTGGCACCTTTGCTTTGCAGCTCCCGTGAAAAGCGAGCAAAGGGGCAGACTTTTTTTCTCCTGTGACGGGCACGACAGCACCTTTTCCAAGACAATGAAGAAAATGCATCCGAGTTCAACCCAAAAATATTGCAAAGTGCACAAGTTTCCAGAATTGCTCCGTCTTTTTTTTTCACAGCATTGTTTTCCCCAAGTGGGGAAGTGCACCAGTCCTGGAGGTACTGCAATACCAGGTTGATGCGTGGAGTGGACAGAGCAAGCTCCCATTCCATCTCCCTGTTCCAAAAATCAATTTAATATATGGTCCCCAGATAGAGGACGTATCAGATATTAAACTGATAAGAACAGATACTACACTTGATCTTAGCCAAAAGGCCGAGAAGCGATGCCCCCAAAGGGTTCGCCGGAAAGACTGCTGCTCGGCAGCTACCCTGCTGACTCGGAGCAACGCTCTGCTGCAGAACCCCAGACTCCTCGGCCAGGAATAGCATTTGCATGACCAGCATGCCCGGCGATATTTTGCATGGCTCCGCCCCCAGATTTCCAAGGGTCCCAGAGCGCCAGGGCCGGGGCGGCCAGGCACAGGCTGCAGAGCTCTGCCCAGCCAAGCTGCAGCCTCGGCCTGGCACTGGCCCCGTCACCTAGCGGCGAAAGTCACCCTCAGCTGCCCAGGGGATGTTCCCCCAAGTGCGTCCCCCTCAGATAAGGCTTGGCCGTTCGTGGCCGTTCGGGGCCTTTCAGGGGTGAGGCAGGGCAAGGACAGTGTCCCCCATCTCCTCCTTGTGGGGCTGCTGCTGCAGGCCGAGTCTGGCTGGCTGGCTGGCTGGCTGGCACCTTTGCTTTGCAGCTCCCGTGAAAAGCGAGCAAAGGGGCAGACTTTTTTTCTCCTGTGACGGGCACGACAGCACCTTTTCCAAGACAATGAAGAAAATGCATCCGAGTTCAACCCAAAAATATTGCAAAGTGCACAAGTTTCCAGAATTGCTCCGTCTTTTTTTTTCACAGCATTGTTTTCCCCAAGTGGGGAAGTGCACCAGTCCTGGAGGTACTGCAATACCAGGTTGATGCGTGGAGTGGACAGAGCAAGCTCCCATTCCATCTCCCTGTTCCAAAAATCAATTTAATATATGGTCCCCAGATAGAGGACGTATCAGATATTAAACTGATAAGAACAGATTTTTTTTTTTTTTTTTTTTTTGAACGGTCTCCACATCTCCCCTTACAACCGTCCCTTTCCTCCAGCAAAGTAGTATATACTACTTGCGACTATACGCCAATTAGTTCTCGAATTAAAAGATTTTCACGAATTAAAATTGAATTTGGTTAAAAAACTGTCAAAAAGAAAGACTTTGAGCAAACTGCTCTCCCTAACCCAGATTAGTTAAATAGTTAACGTTCTCCAGTTGTCTTGTTGCCAAATGTTTTGTGCCTCTTGTTTGCCCTTGACTTTGGCATCAAGACAGTAATATGTGTATAAAAAACACAACGCTAACTTTACACACTCCTCTGGAGTGATGTTTTTGTGCTGTAGCACTAGTAATGTTCTGGCCTTCCATAAGGCTTCTTTCGTTGCTGATGTAATTTGGTGAAAAAGAATTTTCTCTTGTTTCCCTCCTCCCTCCTGTATCCCTGTCAAGATGGATTCGAACGTCAGGGTCTGTTCTCCTGTGATTGCAAAAATCAGTGTTTCCAGTTTTTCCCACACTTGTTTTGCAAATGCACAATTCCACACAAAGTGTAGTGTTGATTCGTCCTGAGCGCATTTACTACACTTGATCTTAGCCAAAAGGCCGAGAAGCGATGCCCCCAAAGGGTTCGCCGGAAAGACTGCTGCTCGGCAGCTACCCTGCTGACTCGGAGCAACGCTCTGCTGCAGAACCCCAGACTCCTCGGCCAGGAATAGCATTTGCATGACCAGCATGCCCGGCGATATTTTGCATGGCTCCGCCCCCAGATTTCCAAGGGTCCCAGAGCGCCAGGGCCGGGGCGGCCAGGCACAGGCTGCAGAGCTCTGCCCAGCCAAGCTGCAGCCTCGGCCTGGCACTGGCCCCGTCACCTAGCGGCGAAAGTCACCCTCAGCTGCCCAGGGGATGTTCCCCCAAGTGCGTCCCCCTCAGATAAGGCTTGGCCGTTCGTGGCCTTTCAGGGGTGAGGCAGGGCAAGGACAGTGTCCCCCATCTCCTCCTTGTGGGGCTGCTGCTGCAGGCCGAGTCTGGCTGGCTGGCTGGCTGGCTGGCACCTTTGCTTTGCAGCTCCCGTGAAAAGCGAGCAAAGGGGCAGACTTTTTTTCTCCTGTGACGGGCACGACAGCACCTTTTCCAAGACAATGAAGAAAATGCATCCGAGTTCAACCCAAAAATATTGCAAAGTGCACAAGTTTCCAGAATTGCTCCGTCTTTTTTTTTCACAGCATTGTTTTCCCCAAGTGGGGAAGTGCACCAGTCCTGGAGGTACTGCAATACCAGGTTGATGCGTGGAGTGGACAGAGCAAGCTCCCATTCCATCTCCCTGTTCCAAAAATCAATTTAATATATGGTCCCCAGATAGAGGACGTATCAGATATTAAACTGATAAGAACAGATACTACACTTGATCTTAGCCAAAAGGCCGAGAAGCGATGCCCCCAAAGGGTTCGCCGGAAAGACTGCTGCTCGGCAGCTACCCTGCTGACTCGGAGCAACGCTCTGCTGCAGAACCCCAGACTCCTCGGCCAGGAATAGCATTTGCATGACCAGCATGCCCGGCGATATTTTGCATGGCTCCGCCCCCAGATTTCCAAGGGTCCCAGAGCGCCAGGGCCGAGGCGGCCAGGCACAGGCTGCAGAGCTCTGCCCAGCCAAGCTGCAGCCTCGGCCTGGCACTGGCCCCGTCACCTAGCGGCGAAAGTCACCCTCAGCTGCCCAGGGGATGTTCCCCCAAGTGCGTCCCCCTCAGATAAGGCTTGGCCGTTCGGGGCCTTTCAGGGGTGAGGCAGGGCAAGGACAGTGTCCCCCATCTCCTCCTTGTGGGGCTGCTGCTGCAGGCCGAGTCTGGCTGGCTGGCTGGCTGGCTGGCACCTTTGCTTTGCAGCTCCCGTGAAAAGCGAGCAAAGGGGCAGACTTTTTTTCTCCTGTGACGGGCACGACAGCACCTTTTCCAAGACAATGAAGAAAATGCATCCGAGTTCAACCCAAAAATATTGCAAAGTGCACAAGTTTCCAGAATTGCTCCGTCTTTTTTTTTCACAGCATTGTTTTCCCCAAGTGGGGAAGTGCACCAGTCCTGGAGGTACTGCAATACCAGGTTGATGCGTGGAGTGGACAGAGCAAGCTCCCATTCCATCTCCCTGTTCCAAAAATCAATTTAATATATGGTCCCCAGATAGAGGACGTATCAGATATTAAACTGATAAGAACAGATACTACACTTGATCTTAGCCAAAAGGCCGAGAAGCGATGCCCCCAAAGGGTTCGCCGGAAAGACTGCTGCTCGGCAGCTACCCTGCTGACTCGGAGCAACGCTCTGCTGCAGAACCCCAGACTCCTCGGCCAGGAATAGCATTTGCATGACCAGCATGCCCGGCGATATTTTGCATGGCTCCGCCCCCAGATTTCCAAGGGTCCCAGAGCGCCAGGGCCGGGGCGGCCAGGCACAGGCTGCAGAGCTCTGCCCAGCCAAGCTGCAGCCTCGGCCTGGCACTGGCCCCGTCACCTAGCGGCGAAAGTCACCCTCAGCTGCCCAGGGGATGTTCCCCCAAGTGCGTCCCCCTCAGATAAGGCTTGGCCGTTCGTGGCCGTTCAGGGCCTTTCAGGGGTGAGGCAGGGCAAGGACAGTGTCCCCCATCTCCTCCTTGTGGGGCTGCTGCTGCAGGCCGAGTCTGGCTGGCTGGCTGGCTGGCTGGCACCTTTGCTTTGCAGCTCCCGTGAAAAGCGAGCAAAGGGGCAGACTTTTTTTCTCCTGTGACGGGCACGACAGCACCTTTTCCAAGACAATGAAGAAAATGCATCCGAGTTCAACCCAAAAATATTGCAAAGTGCACAAGTTTCCAGAATTGCTCCGTCTTTTTTTTTCACAGCATTGTTTTCCCCAAGTGGGGAAGTGCACCAGTCCTGGAGGTACTGCAATACCAGGTTGATGCGTGGAGTGGACAGAGCAAGCTCCCATTCCATCTCCCTGTTCCAAAAATCAATTTAATATATGGTCCCCAGATAGAGGACGTATCAGATATTAAACTGATAAGAACAGATTTTTTTTTTTTTTTTTTTTTTTGAACGGTCTCCACATCTCCCCTTACAACCGTCCCTTTCCTCCAGCAAAGTAGTATATACTACTTGCGACTATACGCCAATTAGTTCTCGAATTAAAAGATTTTCACGAATTAAAATTGAATTTGGTTAAAAAACTGTCAAAAAGAAAGACTTTGAGCAAACTGCTCTCCCTAACCCAGATTAGTTAAATAGTTAACGTTCTCCAGTTGTCTTGTTGCCAAATGTTTTGTGCCTCTTGTTTGCCCTTGACTTTGGCATCAAGACAGTAATATGTGTATAAAAAACACAACGCTAACTTTACACACTCCTCTGGAGTGATGTTTTTGTGCTGTAGCACTAGTAATGTTCTGGCCTTCCATAAGGCTTCTTTCGTTGCTGATGTAATTTGGTGAAAAAGAATTTTCTCTTGTTTCCCTCCTCCCTCCTGTATCCCTGTCAAGATGGATTCGAACGTCAGGGTCTGTTCTCCTGTGATTGCAAAAATCAGTGTTTCCAGTTTTTCCCACACTTGTTTTGCAAATGCACAATTCCACACAAAGTGTAGTGTTGATTCGTCCTGAGCGCATTTACTACACTTGATCTTAGCCAAAAGGCCGAGAAGCGATGCCCCCAAAGGGTTCGCCGGAAAGACTGCTGCTCGGCAGCTACCCTGCTGACTCGGAGCAACGCTCTGCTGCAGAACCCCAGACTCCTCGGCCAGGAATAGCATTTGCATGACCAGCATGCCCGGCGATATTTTGCATGGCTCCGCCCCCAGATTTCCAAGGGTCCCAGAGCGCCAGGGCCGGGGCGGCCAGGCACAGGCTGCAGAGCTCTGCCCAGCCAAGCTGCAGCCTCGGCCTGGCACTGGCCCCGTCACCTAGCGGCGAAAGTCACCCTCAGCTGCCCAGGGGATGTTCCCCCAAGTGCGTCCCCCTCAGATAAGGCTTGGCCGTTCGGGGCCTTTCAGGGGTGAGGCAGGGCAAGGACAGTGTCCCCCATCTCCTCCTTGTGGGGCTGCTGCTGCAGGCCGAGTCTGGCTGGCTGGCTGGCTGGCTGGCACCTTTGCTTTGCAGCTCCCGTGAAAAGCGAGCAAAGGGGCAGACTTTTTTTCTCCTGTGACGGGCACGACAGCACCTTTTCCAAGACAATGAAGAAAATGCATCCGAGTTCAACCCAAAAATATTGCAAAGTGCACAAGTTTCCAGAATTGCTCCGTCTTTTTTTTTCACAGCATTGTTTTCCCCAAGTGGGGAAGTGCACCAGTCCTGGAGGTACTGCAATACCAGGTTGATGCGTGGAGTGGACAGAGCAAGCTCCCATTCCATCTCCCTGTTCCAAAAATCAATTTAATATATGGTCCCCAGATAGAGGACGTATCAGATATTAAACTGATAAGAACAGATTCTTTTTTTTTTTTTTTTTTTGAACGGTCTCCACATCTCCCCTTACAACCGTCCCTTTCCTCCAGCAAAGTACCAGCAAAGTAGTATATACTACTTGCGACTATACGCCAATTAGTTCTCGAATTAAAAGATTTTCACGAATTAAAATTGAATTTGGTTAAAAAACTGTCAAAAAGAAAGACTTTGAGCAAACTGCTCTCCCTAACCCAGATTAGTTAAATAGTTAACGTTCTCCAGTTGTCTTGTTGCCAAATGTTTTGTGCCTCTTGTTTGCCCTTGACTTTGGCATCAAGACAGTAATATGTGTATAAAAAACACAACGCTAACTTTACACACTCCTCTGGAGTGATGTTTTTGTGCTGTAGCACTAGTAATGTTCTGGCCTTCCATAAGGCTTCTTTCGTTGCTGATGTAATTTGGTGAAAAAGAATTTTCTCTTGTTTCCCTCCTCCCTCCTGTATCCCTGTCAAGATGGATTCGAACGTCAGGGTCTGTTCTCCTGTGATTGCAAAAATCAGTGTTTCCAGTTTTTCCCACACTTGTTTTGCAAATGCACAATTCCACACAAAGTGTAGTGTTGATTCGTCCTGAGCGCATTGCTCTCTAGGGCATGTTGCTTTTTTGGCCAGTTTTCTTCTGTGCATAAAGGCTTTCAATGGCAGTGCATTTGTGAGTAGCTGCCAGTTTATGTCCCTCTGCGCGTTCGTTACTCTTGCCTTTGAAAAAGTTTTCCACACTTTGTCCAGTTTATTTCCCCCTAGGTTACCCACTGGTTCCGGGGTTTCATTTAGCCTTTTTTGTTTTAGTATGTCTCTGGGTTCCACCCATATTTTCGTTAAGAGTTCTTGATCCTCCACTGTTGACAGGAAATTGCCGAAGCTTTTGTAAAAGCGAGGTGTCTCCATTGCTTTTGGCAGTGTGTTGCTTCTCGGTATGATTTTGTGTCTTTCCAGTATGTTCGCTGTTGCATACCTTATGAAGTGCACTGCCATTGATGCCGAGTGTTTCAGTGTGTTTAGGCAAAACCCTACGTAGTGTCCTGTAAGGAAGCTTTGTATTTCCGGTACGCCTCTTCCTCCTCTCTCCTTTATCTTGTACATTGTCTTTCTCGCTACTCGATCCATCTTCGAGTTCCATAGGAAATGGAACATTAGTCTTTGTATTTTTTGTGCTTGTTTCATTTTTGGAGGAAAGATCAGTGCTAGGAACAGCAGTATTGGGAGAAAGACCGCTTTCATGAGTAGCACCTTTCCTTCCATCGTGAGCTGTCTCAGTGCCCAGAAGTTGATTTTGTTCTCTATTTTTTTGGTTGTGTTTTCCCATTGTTTTGTCCCGTCCATCTGTTTGTCAAACTGTAGTCCCAGTATTTTCAAACTGTCTTCTGTTTTGTGTATCGGGCATGGTGTGAGGTTGTTCCATGTTCCAATGGTTAGTAGTTGGCACTTGTGTTTGTTTAGTTTGAATCCTGCCGCTTTGCAAAAAAGTTCAGTCTGCGACACGACTTGGTTTACGGATTTGGCGTCTTTGCATAAAGCTGTCACGTCGTCCATGTACCCAATGGTCTTTACTTGTTCCGGGGTCCCTGGTACTGGGGCTCCTGTTATGTCTTTGTGTGACCTCAATCTGATGTGTAAAGGTTCCACTGCACAGATGTATAAAAGTGCTGATAGGGGACATCCCTGCCTGACCCCTGATAATATTGGGATTTGTTCAGTCAACTCCCCGTTGATGCGGACTTGACTGTAGACTCCAGCGTATAGCGTGGAGATGTGTGTTAAAAAGGGTTTAGGGCAACCCATTTTCTCCATTATCTTCAACATGAATGGGTGAGAGACTCTGTCGTATGCCTTTTCAAAATCTAGGCTTAGAACCCCCAAAGGCGTTCCTCGATCTTTTGCTGATTGTATTGAGTCTCTTACAATCAGTAGGCTTTCATGTATTCGTCTGCCTGGGACTGCGCACGTCTGGTCTGGATGCACTAAGTGCCTGATTACTGCTCTTAGTCTGTTAGCAATGACTTTAGCTAATATTTTGTAATCTGCATTTAGTAATGTTATCGGTCTCCAGTTTTTGACGTCCGCTTTGTCTCCTTTTTTGTATAGCAAAGTGATGATCCCCTGTTTCATGCTGGGGGCTAGCTCTCTAGTTTGAAAGACCACGTTTACTAGCTCCAGTACTGCCGGTCCTAGGATGTCCCAGAAGGTGCTATACCATTCGCATGGTAAGCCATCGCTTCCTGGTGTTTTCCTCTTGGCAGCACTCATCACTGCTTTGTGTATTTCTTGTAACGTGAAAGGCTCAATCATGTCTGCTTTTTGATCGGTACTTATGTTGTCTTGAACAGCTCTCTCAAACTCACTTGTCTGTTCTTCGTCCAACTGTTTTGGAGAATACAAGTCTGCGTAAAAGGATTGTGCTACTTCTAGCAACCCTGATACCGTGTTCCTTGTCTTCTCTCTTGAGTCTCTGAATTCAGTAGGTAAAACCTTCTGATGTTGTGCTGCTTTGAAGAAGAAACGTGTGCATTTCTCGTTCTCTTCAAATTCTTTCACCCTAGAGTTGAAGATAATAGTCCTTCCTTTATCATGCATCCATTTCTGGATTTTTTCTTTTACGTCCTCGAGGTCATCTTGGACGTCTACCCCTCTCTCTTGCAGAAGGTGTAGGGTTTGTTGTGTGCCTAACAGGTTCCTGTAAGTCTCGTTCCGTTTTCTTGCTGCTATATGTCCGCTTTTTTTAAAGAACTCTCTGGTTCTTTCTTTGATGTCCTCCCACCACTCTCTTTTGTCTTCGTATAACATATGTTGGGATACCCACTCTTTTAGCAATGGTCTGTATTTTTTACAGGTTGTTTCGTCCTGCAAGAGGTTTACGTTAAGTGACCATGCGTTGCGTTGTTTTGGGGGGTATTCCTTTAATGTTACTTCCGTGGTGATTAGGTGGTGGTCTGAGAACAGGTTCGGTTTCACTTCGGTTTTGTTTATCCCAAAGTTCTTAGATGTGAATATAAAGTCTATACGGGACTGTACCAACCCGTTTTCAGCCCTATATGTTAAGGCTGTCCCCGGTGTATTGGTAGATGCGTGTGTATCATTTAAGTTTAAGTCACTTATGATACTTTTGAGTATTTTGGACGATGGGTCTCGGTTCTTCGACGTTGCTTGTGAACCGGTCCGCACTCGATCCTCTTTTTGTATTGTGCAATTGAAATCCCCCGCTATGATCAAAGGGGTGTTTCCAGTGCAAAAGTTGCGTAGTTCTTGTAACAGAGCTATGCGTTCTTGTTTCTTTGCATCTGCATATACACTCACGAGGTTGTGTTGGATACCGTGCCATGAGAAAAGCACCTGTAGTATCCGTCCAGGATGTATTTCCACATACTTTATGTTCGTGGCTGCGTGTGTTTTGAACAAGATTGCTGTACCCGCGTTCTTGTTTATGTTGGAGCCTGACCAAAAGGATGGTCCGCTTGTCCAATCTTTTCCCCATCCTTTGTTGGTTGCGTCCCAGCTTAGACCACATTCCTGTAGACAAAAGATGTCACACGGTACTGTGGTTAAGTATGCTAATAGCGTCAGTCTTTTTGTGATATTATTTATGCTTCTTACGTTTAGTGTTGCTATTTTTAGACCCCCCATTATTATTTTTTGGGTTGTGTTGTTCTGCCTTCTCTTTGGCTCGATCTGCTCCTCGCTCTGGAGGCTTCTTTTTCCATCTTTCTAAAAGCAGAAGGTGTTCTGTGTAAACTGTCTGTGTTTTCTTCTTCCTCATTGTCTGAGTTTTCCGATGAGTCACTAAGACATTCCATGGGTGTGTAGGACTCTTCTCTTGTGTCCCTTGTGTCCCTGTCGTGTGTATCCTTCTTGCTTTGTTCTGTGTTTGTTGGGGTGTTGTTTCTGCTTCTTGCTGTGTTGGATCTTTTTCTATGCTTTTTCCTTTGCGTTGTCCATCCTTCGTCCTCTTTGTTTTGGGCAAATATGTGTTTTGTCTTAGTTGCTAACGCTTCGCCCGCCTCTACTACCTGTTGTAGTTCGGCTAGGTTCGGGGTTAGCGATAGTCTTATGTGCTCCGCTTCTTGGGAGAGTTGGGTCTCTTCTACTTCTGTTTTGTCATGCATTTCTGGTAAGGGAGGTGTTTTTTCACTATTTGTCTTGTTATACCCGAAGTCTTTCGGTGATAGAAAGGGTAACACACTTGGGTGCGGCAATGCCGGGTTTGGAAGTCCGGCTTGGCTTTTCTCGCTCCCTCTATTTTTTAGATGACTCAGGATAACTTCGCTGCTTAGCGTGTTGTTTGTTGCTCCTTTTTGCATGTCTGTTCTCTCTTTGTCCTTGTTTGTACTACTTTCGCTTCCTGAGTCGAAGCTCGACACAATGAGCCCTGGGGTGCCACTTTTTTTGTTTTTGTCTTGTTTTTGGGCTCCACTCGTGCTCAGGATATTTTTTACCACGAATGCAGGAAAAATTCCCTTTCTCCATGCTTCGCTGGTGTTTTGGTCGTTTTCGCCACTAGGGGGCGTTTTGGTGCTTTTCCCTTGTTCTTCTACGCTCATCAGGCTCTCATTTGGGCTCTCCGCCTGAGCGAGCGCTTCTTTCTGTTTTTCCCCTTTCTCTGAAGTGGATGCATTCTCCTCTCTACATCTAGGTGGCGTGTTAGTTGGATGCTCCTGTCTGGATGCACCCGCTTCCATCGCCTCGCTTTTTTCTTCCTGAGTCTTGTCTGCGGTCACGCTTTTGTGTGTTTGTGTCGTTATGAATGCTTTAGGTCCCAATAATTTGGCTTCTCTTGAAGCTGTAGGGTCATTATTCATGGCTTCGCATAAATTGTCTTGTGCGCTTTTCTCCTGCTGCAAAAGTTCATTTAGGTCGAAATCCACATGCATATTTTCCAGCTCTTCTTCTGCGCTTATTTCTCCCGTCCTTTTGACCGTCTGCGCATATGATAATTTGCGCTGTGGACATATTTCTGCATAATGTCCTTTTTGCTGACACTCGGTGCATTGTATTGGTTTGTCACAGGCTGCCACCTTGTGACTTCTGCTTGCGCAATTTTTGCAAGCGTCTTTTGGGCAAAATTGCTTCACGTGACCAAAGTTTCTGCAAAATCTGCAGAATAAAGGCTGACTCGGGTAATATAGGTATCCTTTATGTTTGTTGAATTCAAACATGGCTGGTGGGTGTCTAAGTCCCCCTATGCCATTTGCATCTTTTCTCAATACCACTGTGAATCTTCTATTCCCATTAAAGATATTATATTTGTTCTTTAATGGGTATCCTCCTTTGACTTCTTCACAATAGGTGCTTAGCCATCCAGTTATTGCTTCCACTGAAACAAAGGGATTATACATATGCACCGTCAGTGGTGTATCTTGGCGCACATGACATAATTCTATTTTAACTCCATCAAGTGTTGGATTCGGTATTTTAGAATTTTCGTGGGCTGTAATCGCCGCCGCTTCATCTATAAATGTTATGTCATAAGCATTGGCATTCTTGTGCTCTTGTATGCAGAACAGGCTGCTTTTTTGAACTTTTAAGGTTTCAATTAAAATTTGTTTGATTACATAATCAAAATCTTTTTCCTGGCTGACATTGTGATCAACAGTTATTCTGATCGAATGTCTTAATTCTGTGGCAGGAGGTATACTCCTTGGTATTTTGTCCATTTTGGAGAAAAAAGTCTTTCTACTGAAAAGGAATCATTCTGTCTGTTTTCTTGCATAAAATTAGCATAAAGCTTAAACAAAAATAGAACTCCTGTGGAAGGAAAAAGATTCGGGTCTATCTTTCCAGTCCGATTCGGGGTCAGGCCCCTAGGCGGACTGCGTACCGTTGCCCACCTCGCGGCGCGGGGGTGTGACAACACACTTCTGCTGGGCTCTCTGTTGTGCAAGAGAGAGCTTAAGTCATTGTGTAGTTGTGATTGTATAAATCGCCAAACTTTCCTGGAGATAAAACCTCCCTTGAAAAGGGCTCAAAACACAAAATATACTACACTTGATCTTAGCCAAAAGGCCGAGAAGCGATGCCCACAAAGGGTTCGCCGGAAAGACTGCTGCTCGGCAGCTACCCTGCTGACTCGGAGCAACGCTCTGCTGCAGAACCCCAGACTCCTCGGCCAGGAATAGCATTTGCATGACCAGCATGCCCGGCGATATTTTGCATGGCTCCGCCCCCAGATTTCCAAGGGTCCCAGAGCGCCAGGGCCGGGGCGGCCAGGCACAGGCTGCAGAGCTCTGCCCAGCCAAGCTGCAGCCTCGGCCTGGCACTGGCCCCGTCACCTAGCGGCGAAAGTCACCCTCAGCTGCCCAGGGGATGTTCCCCCAAGTGCGTCCCCCTCAGATAAGGCTTGGCCGTTCGTGGCCTTTCAGGGGTGAGGCAGGGCAAGGACAGTGTCCCCCATCTCCTCCTTGTGGGGCTGCTGCTGCAGGCCGAGTCTGGCTGGCTGGCACCTTTGCTTTGCAGCTCCCGTGAAAAGCGAGCAAAGGGGCAGACTTTTTTTCTCCTGTGACGGGCACGACAGCACCTTTTCCAAGACAATGAAGAAAATGCATCCGAGTTCAACCCAAAAATATTGCAAAGTGCACAAGTTTCCAGAATTGCTCCGTCTTTTTTTTTCACAGCATTGTTTTCCCCAAGTGGGGAAGTGCACCAGTCCTGGAGGTACTGCAATACCAGGTTGATGCGTGGAGTGGACAGAGCAAGCTCCCATTCCATCTCCCTGTTCCAAAAATCAATTTAATATATGGTCCCCAGATAGAGGACGTATCAGATATTAAACTGATAAAAAAAAAAAAAATAAATAAAAAATCTGTTCTTAACGGTCTCCTCTTCACCCCTTTAACCGTCCCAATCCCCCAATTTTATAAAAATTGAAAAAAAAATCACCAATAAAAAAAAATGCCGAATCAAAAAAAGACCAATAAAAAACCACTAACCAAACTCAATTTGCAAAAAAGTAACATAAAAAAAACAAGATAAACAAACATATACATATATATATATATATACATATATATAAATGTAAAACATATCCTGCTCTAGGAAGTCAAAAGTCTCCAATTTGACTGTTGCCACATACATTGGGCTTGCTCTTCACCCAATCGTTTGACATCCAAACAATAATATGTATACAAGCCACTCAATGCCAATTTCACACATTCTTGGGGAGAAATATGAGTATGTTGCATAACCAATAATATTCTAGATTTCCACAAAGCCTCTTTCACTGAAGAACCAATCTGAAACAAAAGTCTGTTATTTAACACTTCTTTCTTCCATTGAAAGCCCAATAAAACCATATCATAGGTAATATCTCTGACCCCTGTCACCGCAAAAACCAGTGGTTGACATAATTCCCACACATCATTCGCATATTCACATTGCCACAAAAAATGGTAACTAGTCTCTGCCTGTACACAACCCATTCTCGGACACACCGCCGTCTTTACCATTTGTCTTTTATGCATAAAATCTCTTAAAGGGAGCGCATTCATTAATGCCAGCCAATTAATATCCTTTTGTTCATTTGTAATTTCACTACTAGAAAAAAAATCCCACACTCTCACTAATCTCAACCCCCCCAAATTACCCACTGATTCAGGCAGTTTCCGTTGCTGCAACATTTTCAAACATTTCCCCGGATCCATTCTCTCTTCTTGTAAACATTCTAACGGTTGTATTAAAGGCAAAAACCACTTTAAACACTGATAGAAGAACGGCAGTGACCATGCCTTTGACACCAAATTACTTTTTGGAATAATCTGAAATCGCTCTAACACATTTGCCGTTGCATATCTCACAAAGCAAGCCGCTAATGACTTTGAATGTTTTACTGTATTGACACAGAATCCCACATAGTGCCCAGCCAAAAAAAGTTCTAAATTCGGAACACTTCTACCTCCTAATTTCTGAGGTTTGTACATCACCTCTCTTCGTACTTTATCCATCTTGGAACCCCATAAAAAAAGAAAAAACAAACGCTGTATTCGTACCACTTGTTGTTTTGCGGGTGGAAAAACTAATGCTAAAAAAAGTAAGATGGGCAACAATACAGCCTTCATAAGCATTACCTTCCCCGTAATCGTCAATCTTCTCAATTTCCAATGATTCACTTTGTTCTCCACTATTTTTGTAGCTTTCTCCCATTGATCTACCCCATTCATACATTGATCAAAAACCACCCCTAATACTTTCACCCCCTCTCTTTCTCTCCTAACCGGACAATCATACAAGTTATCCCACCCTCCAACAGTGAACAAAGTACACTTTTGATTATTTAATTTAAACCCTGCCGCTTGGCAAAAACGTTCTGTAAGGGATACTGCTTGTACCACCGACTGGGCATCTTTACACAAAATCGTAACATCATCCATGTATCCTATCGATTTCACTTGCCTACTAGTACCTGGAACTGGAGCCCCCATTATGCCCAAATGTCCACGTATACTCATGTGTAAAGGTTCAATTACACACACATAAATCAGAGCCGACAGTGGACACCCCTGCCGTACTCCCGATAGAATCGGTATTCTTCCAGACAAAACTCCCTTCAGTCGTACTTGACTAACTGCCCCATTATACAAGACAGAAACATAACGTAGAAAACGATTCGGGCATCCCATTCTACCTAACACCTTCAACATAAAATCATGCGAAACCCTATCATAGGCTTTTTCGAAATCTAAATTCAACACACCCAAAGATGTCCCCCTTTCCTTCGCTGCATATATCGAATCCCGAATAATCAATAAACTCTCATGCATACGTCTACCAGGAACGGCACATGTCTGATCGACATGTACCAAATCCTTAATCACTCTCCTCAATCGGTTTGCAACCACTTTAGCTAGAATTTTATAATCTACATTTAACAACGTAATAGGCCTCCAATTTTTAACATCTTTTCTCTCTCCCTTCTTATATATCAAAGTTATTATACCTTTTTTCATACTGGGACACAGATTACCCTTATCAAAACACTCATCTACCACACCCACTAATACCGGGCCCAATACATCCCAAAATTTCATGTACCATTCCACTGGTAATCCATCACTCCCCGGGGACTTTCCCCTTGCCGCCGACATCACCGCTACTCTTACTTCCTCTAGCAAAAAGGGTTCTACCATTCCTTCCTTTTGTTCTGTCCCCAACACATCTCGAATAAGTGCACAAAAACTTTCCTCCTGTTCCACATCCACTAGTTTCTTCGCATATAATTCCGAAAAAAACGCCTGAGTAATACGCAAACTGTCATTCAAAACATCTCCCCCTACCCCCTGTGTATTACTAAAAAACTCTGTATTCTCACTATGGGAACACAATGATCTAAAAAAAAACCTAGAACATTTCTCATCTTCCTCTATATGTTTCAATCTTGAATTAAAAATAATCGTCCTCCCTTGTTCCTGCATCCACTTCTGAATCTCCAATTTTATTATTTCTAAATCTTCTCGTACCTCCACACCCATATCTTGCAATTTATACAACGTCTGCTGTGAACCCACCAGCATTTTGTAGGCAAGATTTTTTTTCCTAACTGTTTCCTGCCCATTTTTGATAAAAAACTTCCTTGTGTTACATTTCACCATTTCCCACCAATCTAACAAAGACGGGTACTCCTTACACTGTAGTACCCATCGTTTCAACAACCCTCTAAAACGAGAACACGTGTCCTCATCTTCCAACAAGTTCACATTTAACTTCCACATACCCCTCCCTCTTGGTTTATATGATACCAACCGAACCGTAGAAAGTACCAACTGATGGTCAGAAAAAATAGTATGAATAACATCAGTATTGCATATCTCAAAAATTTTTGAAACAAAAATAAAGTCAATCCTGGACGATACTAAACCATCATTCCCTCTATATGTAAACCGTGTTCCTGGATTTCCACCTACTGCATGCGTATCTACTAAATGCAAATCATCCACCACTTCTTTCAATAATTTGGACGACGTATCCTTAATATCAACATTCACCACCTTTCCACTTCTCTTTCTGTCTGCTGGATGTAATACGCAATTAAAATCACCTGCCAATATCAAAGGAGTATTTCCCACACAAAAAGACCGTAGGTCCCTAAACAAAGCACACCTCTCTTTTACCTTTGCATTAGCATATACGCTTAACAATTTATGTTCAACATTCTGCCACTCAAAAAATACTTGCAAAACACGCCCTGGAATCAACTCAACGTGTTTTACATTCATCATCAGATGTGAATTAAATAAAATCGCCGTTCCCGCATTCCTATCATTATTAGCTCCAGACCAAACCGACATACCATTAGTCCACTCTGCACACCACTTCGGATTAGATCCATCCCAAGTCATAGCGCATTCTTGCAAACAAAAAATGTCACATGAAATTGACGCCAAAAATGCAAACAGTGCTACCCTTTTTGAGCTGCTATTGATTCCTCTAACATTCAATGTTGCCACTCTCAAAGTGGTATTATAAAGAGGCTCCATCAAATCACACTTTCTCAATTTTTATCTTCGTTTGGACCGACTAAGGTCCTTATTTTTCATTTGTTCATGACGCGAACTTCCTCTCCTACCCACATAAGTTTCTTCGCTGTCACTATCCATATCTTCCAAAACATCCGATTGCTGAGGAAATTGAACCTCTACTGGGTCCACAGAACCTTCACACAGAACTTCATATTTATTCGACATTGCCAATTCCTGGCAAAACGAAGATTCCTGTAATTCACTCCTTTCTTCTTTGTCTTTTTTACACCCGGTTTTCGGTCTCTTCACTGAATCATTCCAGCCTCTATCTGCCGGTCCCGTACACTTGTTCATCTGGTCAATAGTAGCTCTTTCTCTATCAGATTGGTTTTTACTTCTCAATTTCACCATTTCTTCTTTATCCTTCAAATCAACCTCCTTACCCAATACACCAACTTCTTCTATTCCACTTTGGGTCTCTCCCATTGCAACAGTTTCATCCTCTTTTCGGGAAAACTTCCCCCATTTCTGTTTGAATTCTAAACTTAAATCATCAGCAACTTCCACTTTTTCTCTCGCTTCACAATCTTGCATGAACATATTGAGCAAATTCTCAAATTCCAGATCTGAACTACATACATGACGTACTATTCCACTTGATAGACTACATAACCGATCTCGCACTTCCTCTAATATATCTTTCTTCTTAGTTTCAGCTACCACTTCATCTGTAATCTCTCCAACCCCTTCTTCCATTCCATTTATCTCCATACTTTGCCTTGCTTTATCATCCTTCTTCCACGCACTATCACTACTAGAAGCATAAAACTCACTGTTCATTCTAGCAGCCTGGGCGTACGTTTTTGGAGTATCCGGACAATTATCAGCCATATGTCCCAGTAAACCACAACCCTCACATCTTAGTGGACAATCACAGCTTGCCGTTTTATGGCTCACACTCCCACAATTTTTACATTTATCTCTCGGACACTTCTGTTTGGTGTGTCCAAATTGTCTGCAGAACCTACAAAAGGTTGGCTGATTAGGATAGTACAAATACCCACTGTGGTCGTGGATTTTGAAAACACTCGGAGGGTGACAGACTCCTCCCACTCGCTCTGGATCTTTTTTCAGTACCACCACAAACCTCCGGTTCCCATTAAAGATATCAAATCTGTTTCTCATCTCATGTCCACCTTTGATGTCCTCACAATAATTTGACAGCCAATTTTTGATAACATCAGCAGAAACAAAAGGGTTATACATATGGACCGTTAACGGTATCCTCTGACGAATATAGCACAACGTGATCGAAACACCCTCCAAAATTTTGTTCTTCTCCTTCTCCGTTCTATAAGCTTCATATGCATTCAATGACGATTGTTCATCTTTAAAGGTGATCATACGTAAAAACATTACGATGTTCCTGCATGCAAAACAACTTTCCTTTGTCGACCTGTAATACTCCAAAAAGTACCTTTTTGACAACAAAGTCAAAATCTTTTTCCGTCTCGAATCCCTGCTGAACCGTTATCCGAATTGAATACCTTAATTCCGTTGCCGGTGGTATGGTTCTAGAAGACTCCGCCATGCTGGACAACGTCGCCGTACTTCTTTTCTCGAATCAAAAATCCCGTATCTCCACAAAGCCACCCCCTCTCCACCCCAGGGAGAGAGAGTGACTGCCACTTGCACGCAAGGCAGAACCTTTCTGATAGCCGGGTGACGAAAGATTCCAGTCCTCTTAAGCTAGATCAGTAGCCCACCCCCAGACCCAAAGGTCCGGGGGTATCAGCTGCAAAGAAAAGTCTCCCTGTGCCGGGCAAGCCAGTCAAACAGGTGACTCTCTGCACTACATCTAGCCAAAAGGCCGAGAAGCGATGCCCACAAAGGGTTCGCCGGAAAGACTGCTGCTCGGCAGCTACCCTGCTGACTCGGAGCAACGCTCTGCTGCAGAACCCCAGACTCCTCGGCCAGGAATAGCATTTGCATGACCAGCATGCCCGGCGATATTTTGCATGGCTCCGCCCCCAGATTTCCAAGGGTCCCAGAGCGCCAGGGCCGGGGCGGCCAGGCACAGGCTGCAGAGCTCTGCCCAGCCAAGCTGCAGCCTCGGCCTGGCACTGGCCCCGTCACCTAGCGGTGAAAGTCACCCTCAGCTGCCCAGGGGATGTTCCCCCAAGTGCGTCCCCCTCAGATAAGGCTTGGCCGTTCGTGGCCGTACGGGGCCTTTCAGGGGTGAGGCAGGGCAAGGACAGTGTCCCCCATCTCCTCCTTGTGGGGCTGCTGCTGCAGGCCGAGTCTAGCTGGCTGGCTGGCTGGCTGGCACCTTTGCTTTGCAGCTCCCGTGAAAAGCGAGCAAAGGGGCAGACTTTTTTTCTCCTGTGACGGGCACGACAGCACCTTTTCCAAGACAATGAAGAAAATGCATCCGAGTTCAACCCAAAAATATTGCAAAGTGCACAAGTTTCCAGAATTGCTCCGTCTTTTTTTTTCACAGCATTGTTTTCCCCAAGTGGGGAAGTGCACCAATCCTGGAGGTACTGCAATACCAGGTTGATGCGTGGAGTGGACAGAGCAAGCTCCCATTCCATCTCCCTGTTCCAAAAATCAATTTAATATATGGTCCCCAGATAGAGGACGTATCAGATATTAAACTGATAAGAACAGATACTACACTTGATCTTAGCCAAAAGGCCGAGAAGCGATGCCCACAAAGGGTTCGCCGGAAAGACTGCTGCTCGGCAGCTACCCTGCTGACTCGGAGCAACGCTCTGCTGCAGAACCCCAGACTCCTCGGCCAGGAATAGCATTTGCATGACCAGCATGCCCGGCGATATTTTGCATGGCTCCGCCCCCAGATTTCCAAGGGTCCCAGAGCGCCAGGGCCGGGGCGGCCAGGCACAGGCTGCAGAGCTCTGCCCAGCCAAGCTGCAGCCTCGGCCTGGCACTGGCCCCGTCACCTAGCGGCGAAAGTCACCCTCAGCTGCCCAGGGGATGTTCCCCCAAGTGCGTCCCCCTCAGATAAGGCTTGGCCGTTCGTGGCCTTTCAGGGGTGAGGCAGGGCAAGGACAGTGTCCCCCATCTCCTCCTTGTGGGGCTGCTGCTGCAGGCCGAGTCTGGCTGGCTGGCACCTTTGCTTTGCAGCTCCCGTGAAAAGCGAGCAAAGGGGCAGACTTTTTTTCTCCTGTGACGGGCACGACAGCACCTTTTCCAAGACAATGAAGAAAATGCATCCGAGTTCAACCCAAAAATATTGCAAAGTGCACAAGTTTCCAGAATTGCTCCGTCTTTTTTTTTCACAGCATTGTTTTCCCCAAGTGGGGAAGTGCACCAGTCCTGGAGGTACTGCAATACCAGGTTGATGCGTGGAGTGGACAGAGCAAGCTCCCATTCCATCTCCCTGTTCCAAAAATCAATTTAATATATGGTCCCCAGATAGAGGACGTATCAGATATTAAACTGATAAAAAAAAAAAAAAAAAAAAAAATCTGTTCTTAACGGTCTCCTCTTCACCCCTTTAACCGTCCCAATCCCCCAATTTTATAAAAATTGAAAAAAAAATCACCAATAAAAAAAAATGCCGAATCAAAAAAAGACCAATAAAAAACCACTAACCAAACTCAATTTGCAAAAAAGTAACATAAAAAAAACAAGATAAACAAACATATACATATATATATATATATATATACATATATATAAATGTAAAACATATCCTGCTCTAGGAAGTCAAAAGTCTCCAATTTGACTGTTGCCACATACATTGGGCTTGCTCTTCACCCAATCGTTTGACATCCAAACAATAATATGTATACAAGCCACTCAATGCCAATTTCACACATTCTTGGGGAGAAATATGAGTATGTTGCATAACCAATAATATTCTAGATTTCCACAAAGCCTCCTTCACTGAAGAACCAATCTGAAACAAAAGTCTGTTATTTAACACTTCTTTCTTCCATTGAAAGCCCAATAAAACCATATCATAGGTAATATCTCTGACCCCTGTCACCGCAAAAACCAGTGGTTGACATAATTCCCACACATCATTCGCATATTCACATTGCCACAAAAAATGGTAACTAGTCTCTGCCTGTACACAACCCATTCTCGGACACACCGCCGTCTTTACCATTTGTCTTTTATGCATAAAATCTCTTAAAGGGAGCGCATTCATTAATGCCAGCCAATTAATATCCTTTTGTTCATTTGTAATTTCACTACTAGAAAAAAAATCCCACACTCTCACTAATCTCAACCCCCCCAAATTACCCACTGATTCAGGCAGTTTCTGTTGCTGCAACATTTTCAAACATTTCCCCGGATCCATTCTCTCTTCTTGTAAACATTCTAACGGTTGTATTAAAGGCAAAAACCACTTTAAACACTGATAGAAGAACGGCAGTGACCATGCCTTTGACACCAAATTACTTTTTGGAATAATCTGAAATCGCTCTAACACATTTGCCGTTGCATATCTCACAAAGCAAGCCGCTAATGACTTTGAATGTTTTACTGTATTGACACAGAATCCCACATAGTGCCCAGCCAAAAAAAGTTCTAAATTCGGAACACTTCTACCTCCTAATTTCTGAGGTTTGTACATCACCTCTCTTCGTACTTTATCCATCTTGGAACCCCATAAAAAAAGAAAAAACAAACGCTGTATTCGTACCACTTGTTGTTTTGCGGGTGGAAAAACTAATGCTAAAAAAAGTAAGATGGGCAACAATACAGCCTTCATAAGCATTACCTTCCCCGTAATCGTCAATCTTCTCAATTTCCAATGTTTCACTTTGTTCTCCACTATTTTTGTAGCTTTCTCCCATTGATCTACCCCATTCATACATTGATCAAAAACCACCCCTAATACTTTCACCCCCTCTCTTTCTCTCCTAACCGGACAATCATACAAGTTATCCCACCCTCCAACAGTGAACAAAGTACACTTTTGATTATTTAATTTAAACCCTGCCGCTTGGCAAAAACGTTCTGTAAGGGATACTGCTTGTACCACCGACTGGGCATCTTTACACAAAATCGTAACATCATCCATGTATCCTATCGATTTCACTTGCCTACTAGTACCTGGAACTGGAGCCCCCATTATGCCCAAATGTCCACGTATACTCATGTGTAAAGGTTCAATTACACACACATAAATCAGAGCCGACAGTGGACACCCCTGCCGTACTCCCGATAGAATCGGTATTCTTCCAGACAAAACTCCCTTCAGTCGTACTTGACTAACTGCCCCATTATACAAGACAGAAACATAACGTAGAAAACGATTCGGGCATCCCATTCTACCTAACACCTTCAACATAAATTCATGCGAAACCCTATCATAGGCTTTTTCGAAATCTAAATTCAACACACCCAAAGATGTCCCCCTTTCCTTCGCTGCATATATCGAATCCCGAATAATCAATAAACTCTCATGCATACGTCTACCAGGAACGGCACATGTCTGATCGACATGTACCAAATCCTTAATCACTCTCCTCAATCGGTTTGCAACCACTTTAGCTAGAATTTTATAATCTACATTTAACAACGTAATAGGCCTCCAATTTTTAACATCTTTTCTCTCTCCCTTCTTATATATCAAAGTTATTATACCTTTTTTCATACTGGGACACAGATTACCCTTATCAAAACACTCATCTACCACACCCACTAATACCGGGCCCAATACATCCCAAAATTTCATGTACCATTCCACTGGTAATCCATCACTCCCCGGGGACTTTCCCCTTGCCGCCGACATCACCGCTACTCTTACTTCCTCTAGCAAAAAGGGTTCTACCATTCCTTCCTTTTGTTCTGTCCCCAACACATCTCGAATAAGTGCACAAAAACTTTCCTCCTGTTCCACATCCACTAGTTTCTTCGCATATAATTCCGAAAAAAACTCCTGAGTAATACGCAAACTGTCATTCAAAACATCTCCCCCTACCCCCTGTGTATTACTAAAAAACTCTGTATTCTCACTATGGGAACACAATGATCTAAAAAAAAACCTAGAACATTTCTCATCTTCCTCTATATGTTTCAATCTTGAATTAAAAATAATCGTCCTCCCTTGTTCCTGCATCCACTTCTGAATCTCCAATTTTATTATTTCTAAATCTTCTCGTACCTCCACACCCATATCTTGCAATTTATACAACGTCTGCTGTGAACCCACCAGCATTTTGTAGGCAAGATTTTTTTTCCTAACTGTTTCCTGCCCATTTTTGATAAAAAACTTCCTTGTGTTACATTTCACCATTTCCCACCAATCTAACAAAGACGGGTACTCCTTACACTGTAGTACCCATCGTTTCAACAACCCTCTAAAACGAGAACACGTGTCCTCATCTTCCAACAAGTTCACATTTAACTTCCACATACCCCTCCCTCTTGGTTTATATGATACCAACCGAACCGTAGAAAGTACCAACTGATGGTCAGAAAAAATAGTATGAATAACATCAGTATTGCATATCTCAAAAATTTTTGAAACAAAAATAAAGTCAATCCTGGACGATACTAAACCATCATTCCCTCTATATGTAAACCGTGTTCCTGGATTTCCACCTACTGCATGCGTATCTACTAAATGCAAATCATCCACCACTTCTTTCAATAATTTGGACGACGTATCCTTAATATCAACATTCACCACCTTTCCACTTCTCTTTCTGTCTGCTGGATGTAATACGCAATTAAAATCACCTGCCAATATCAAAGGAGTATTTCCCACACAAAAAGACCGTAGGTCCCTAAACAAAGCACTCCTCTCTTTTACCTTTGCATTAGCATATACGCTTAACAATTTATGTTCAACATTCTGCCACTCAAAAAATACTTGCAAAACACGCCCTGGAATCAACTCAACGTGTTTTACATTCATCATCAGATGTGAATTAAATAAAATCGCCGTTCCCGCATTCCTATCATTATTAGCTCCAGACCAAACCGACATACCATTAGTCCACTCTGCACACCACTTCTGATTAGATCCATCCCAAGTCATAGCGCATTCTTGCAAACAAAAAATGTCACATGAAATTGACGCCAAAAATGCAAACAGTGCTACCCTTTTTGAGCTGCTATTGATTCCTCTAACATTCAATGTTGCCACTCTCAAAGTGGTATTATAAAGAGGCTCCATCAAATCACACTTTCTCAATTTTTATCTTCGTTTGGACCGACTACGGTCCTTATTTTTCATTTGTTCATGACGCGAACTTCCTCTCCTACCCACATAAGTTTCTTCGCTTTCACTATCCATATCTTCCAAAACATCCGATTGCTGAGGAAATTGAACCTCTACTGGGTCCACAGAACCTTCACACAGAACTTCATATTTATTCGACATTGCCAATTCCTGGCAAAACGAAGATTCCTGTAATTCACTCCTTTCTTCTTTGTCTTTTTTACACCCGGTTTTCGGTCTCTTCACTGAATCATTCCAGCCTCTATCTGCCGGTCCCGTACACTTGTTCATCTGGTCAATAGTAGCTCTTTCTCTATCAGATTGGTTTTTACTTCTCAATTTCACCATTTCTTCTTTATCCTTCAAATCAACCTCCTTACCCAATACACCAACTTCTTCTATTCCACTTTGGGTCTCTCCCATTGCAACAGTTTCATCCTCTTTTCGGGAAAACTTCCCCCATTTCTGTTTGAATTCTAAACTTAAATCATCAGCAACTTCCACTTTTTCTCTCGCTTCACAATCTTGCATGAACATATTGAGCAAATTCTCAAATTCCAGATCTGAACTACATACATGACGTACTATTCCACTTGATAGACTACATAACCGATCTCGCACTTCCTCTAATATATCTTTCTTCTTAGTTTCAGCTACCACTTCATCTGTAATCTCTCCAACCCCTTCTTCCATTCCATTTATCTCCATACTTTGCCTTGCTTTATCATCCTTCTTCCACGCACTATCACTACTAGAAGCATAAAACTCACTGTTCATTCTAGCAGCCTGGGCGTACGTTTTTGGAGTATCCGGACAATTATCAGCCATATGTCCCAGTAAACCACAACCCTCACATCTTAGTGGACAATCACAGCTTGCCGTTTTATGGCTCACACTCCCACAATTTTTACATTTATCTCTCGGACACTTCTGTTTGGTGTGTCCAAATTGTCTGCAGAACCTACAAAAGGTTGGCTGATTAGGATAGTACAAATACCCACTGTGGTCGTGGATTTTGAAAACACTCGGAGGGTGACAGACTCCTCCCACTCGCTCTGGATCTTTTTTCAGTACCACCACAAATCTCCGGTTCCCATTAAAGATATCAAATCTGTTTCTCATCTCATGTCCACCTTTGATGTCCTCACAATAATTTGACAGCCAATTTTTGATAACATCAGCAGAAACAAAAGGGTTATACATATGGACCGTTAACGGTATCCTCTGACGAATATAGCACAACGTGATCGAAACACCCTCCAAAATTTTGTTCTTCTCCTTCTCCGTTCTATAAGCTTCATATGCATTCAATGACGATTGTTCATCTTTAAAGGTGATCATACGTAAAAACATTACGATGTTCCTGCATGCAAAACAACTTTCCTTTGTCGACCTGTAATACTCCAAAAAGTACCTTTTTGACAACAAAGTCAAAATCTTTTTCCGTCTCGAATCCCTGCTGAACCGTTATCCGAATTGAATACCTTAATTCCGTTGCCGGTGGTATGGTTCTAGAAGACTCCGCCATGCTGGACAACGTCGCCGTACTTCTTTTCTCGAATCAAAAATCCCGTATCTCCACAAAGCCACCCCCTCTCCACCCCAGGGAGAGAGAGTGACTGCCACTTGCACGCAAGGCAGAACCTTTCTGATAGCCGGGTGACGAAAGATTCCAGTCCTCTTAAGCTAGATCAGTAGCCCACCCCCAGACCCAAAGGTCCGGGGGTATCAGCTGCAAAGAAAAGTCTCCCTGTGCCGGGCAAGCCAGTCAAACAGGTGACTCTCTGCACTACATCTAGGCCAAAAGGCCGAGAAGCGATGCCCACAAAGGGTTCGCCGGAAAGACTGCTGCTCGGCAGCTACCCTGCTGACTCGGAGCAACGCTCTGCTGCAGAACCCCAGACTCCTCGGCCAGGAATAGCATTTGCATGACCAGCATGCCCGGCGATATTTTGCATGGCTCCGCCCCCAGATTTCCAAGGGTCCCAGAGCGCCAGGGCCGGGGCGGCCAGGCACAGGCTGCAGAGCTCTGCCCAGCCAAGCTGCAGCCTCGGCCTGGCACTGGCCCCGTCACCTAGCGGTGAAAGTCACCCTCAGCTGCCCAGGGGATGTTCCCCCAAGTGCGTCCCCCTCAGATAAGGCTTGGCCGTTCGTGGCCATACGGGGCCTTTCAGCGGTGAGGCAGGGCAAGGACAGTGTCCCCCATCTCCTCCTTGTGGGGCTGCTGCTGCAGGCCGAGTCTAGCTGGCTGGCTGGCTGGCTGGCACCTTTGCTTTGCAGCTCCCGTGAAAAGCGAGCAAAGGGGCAGACTTTTTTTCTCCTGTGACGGGCACGACAGCACCTTTTCCAAGACAATGAAGAAAATGCATCCGAGTTCAACCCAAAAATATTGCAAAGTGCACAAGTTTCCAGAATTGCTCCGTCTTTTTTTTTCACAGCATTGTTTTCCCCAAGTGGGGAAGTGCACCAGTCCTGGAGGTACTGCAATACCAGGTTGATGCGTGGAGTGGACAGAGCAAGCTCCCATTCCATCTCCCTGTTCCAAAAATCAATTTAATATATGGTCCCCAGATAGAGGACGTATCAGATATTAAACTGATAAAAAAAAAAAAAAATTAAAAAAAAATCTGTTCTTAACGGTCTCCTCTTCACCCCTTTAACCGTCCCAATCCCCCAATTTTATAAAAATTGAAAAAAAAATCACCAATAAAAAAAAATGCCGAATCAAAAAAAGACCAATAAAAAACCACTAACCAAACTCAATTTGCAAAAAAGTAACATAAAAAAAACAAGATAAACAAACATATACATATATATATATATATATATATACATATATATAAATGTAAAACATATCCTGCTCTAGGAAGTCAAAAGTCTCCAATTTGACTGTTGCCACATACATTGGGCTTGCTCTTCACCCAATCGTTTGACATCCAAACAATAATATGTATACAAGCCACTCAATGCCAATTTCACACATTCTTGGGGAGAAATATGAGTATGTTGCATAACCAATAATATTCTAGATTTCCACAAAGCCTCTTTCACTGAAGAACCAATCTGAAACAAAAGTCTGTTATTTAACACTTCTTTCTTCCATTGAAAGCCCAATAAAACCATATCATAGGTAATATCTCTGACCCCTGTCACCGCAAAAACCAGTGGTTGACATAATTCCCACACATCATTCGCATATTCACATTGCCACAAAAAATGGTAACTAGTCTCTGCCTGTACACAACCCATTCTCGGACACACCGCCGTCTTTACCATTTGTCTTTTATGCATAAAATCTCTTAAAGGGAGCGCATTCATTAATGCCAGCCAATTAATATCCTTTTGTTCATTTGTAATTTCACTACTAGAAAAAAAATCCCACACTCTCACTAATCTCAACCCCCCCAAATTACCCACTGATTCAGGCAGTTTCCGTTGCTGCAACATTTTCAAACATTTCCCCGGATCCATTCTCTCTTCTTGTAAACATTCTAACGGTTGTATTAAAGGCAAAAACCACTTTAAACACTGATAGAAGAACGGCAGTGACCATGCCTTTGACACCAAATTACTTTTTGGAATAATCTGAAATCGCTCTAACACATTTGCCGTTGCATATCTCACAAAGCAAGCCGCTAATGACTTTGAATGTTTTACTGTATTGACACAGAATCCCACATAGTGCCCAGCCAAAAAAAGTTCTAAATTCGGAACACTTCTACCTCCTAATTTCTGAGGTTTGTACATCACCTCTCTTCGTACTTTATCCATCTTGGAACCCCATAAAAAAAGAAAAAACAAACGCTGTATTCGTACCACTTGTTGTTTTGCGGGTGGAAAAACTAATGCTAAAAAAAGTAAGATGGGCAACAATACAGCCTTCATAAGCATTACCTTCCCCGTAATCGTCAATCTTCTCAATTTCCAATGATTCACTTTGTTCTCCACTATTTTTGTAGCTTTCTCCCATTGATCTACCCCATTCATACATTGATCAAAAACCACCCCTAATACTTTCACCCCCTCTCTTTCTCTCCTAACCGGACAATCATACAAGTTATCCCACCCTCCAACAGTGAACAAAGTACACTTTTGATTATTTAATTTAAACCCTGCCGCTTGGCAAAAACGTTCTGTAAGGGATACTGCTTGTACCACCGACTGGGCATCTTTACACAAAATCGTAACATCATCCATGTATCCTATCGATTTCACTTGCCTACTAGTACCTGGAACTGGAGCCCCCATTATGCCCAAATGTCCACGTATACTCATGTGTAAAGGTTCAATTACACACACATAAATCAGAGCCGACAGTGGACACCCCTGCCGTACTCCCGATAGAATCGGTATTCTTCCAGACAAAACTCCCTTCAGTCGTACTTGACTAACTGCCCCATTATACAAGACAGAAACATAACGTAGAAAACGATTCGGGCATCCCATTCTACCTAACACCTTCAACATAAAATCATGCGAAACCCTATCATAGGCTTTTTCGAAATCTAAATTCAACACACCCAAAGATGTCCCCCTTTCCTTCGCTGCATATATCGAATCCCGAATAATCAATAAACTCTCATGCATACGTCTACCAGGAACGGCACATGTCTGATCGACATGTACCAAATCCTTAATCACTCTCCTCAATCGGTTTGCAACCACTTTAGCTAGAATTTTATAATCTACATTTAACAACGTAATAGGCCTCCAATTTTTAACATCTTTTCTCTCTCCCTTCTTATATATCAAAGTTATTATACCTTTTTTCATACTGGGACACAGATTACCCTTATCAAAACACTCATCTACCACACCCACTAATACCGGGCCCAATACATCCCAAAATTTCATGTACCATTCCACTGGTAATCCATCACTCCCCGGGGACTTTCCCCTTGCCGCCGACATCACCGCTACTCTTACTTCCTCTAGCAAAAAGGGTTCTACCATTCCTTCCTTTTGTTCTGTCCCCAACACATCTCGAATAAGTGCACAAAAACTTTCCTCCTGTTCCACATCCACTAGTTTCTTCGCATATAATTCCGAAAAAAACTCCTGAGTAATACGCAAACTGTCATTCAAAACATCTCCCCCTACCCCCTGTGTATTACTAAAAAACTCTGTATTCTCACTATGGGAACACAATGATCTAAAAAAAAACCTAGAACATTTCTCATCTTCCTCTATATGTTTCAATCTTGAATTAAAAATAATCGTCCTCCCTTGTTCCTGCATCCACTTCTGAATCTCCAATTTTATTATTTCTAAATCTTCTCGTACCTCCACACCCATATCTTGCAATTTATACAACGTCTGCTGTGAACCCACCAGCATTTTGTAGGCAAGATTTTTTTTCCTAACTGTTTCCTGCCCATTTTTGATAAAAAACTTCCTTGTGTTACATTTCACCATTTCCCACCAATCTAACAAAGACGGGTACTCCTTACACTGTAGTACCCATCGTTTCAACAACCCTCTAAAACGAGAACACGTGTCCTCATCTTCCAACAAGTTCACATTTAACTTCCACATACCCCTCCCTCTTGGTTTATATGATACCAACCGAACCGTAGAAAGTACCAACTGATGGTCAGAAAAAATAGTATGAATAACATCAGTATTGCATATCTCAAAAATTTTTGAAACAAAAATAAAGTCAATCCTGGACGATACTAAACCATCATTCCCTCTATATGTAAACCGTGTTCCTGGATTTCCACCTACTGCATGCGTATCTACTAAATGCAAATCATCCACCACTTCTTTCAATAATTTGGACGACGTATCCTTAATATCAACATTCACCACCTTTCCACTTCTCTTTCTGTCTGCTGGATGTAATACGCAATTAAAATCACCTGCCAATATCAAAGGAGTATTTCCCACACAAAAAGACCGTAGGTCCCTAAACAAAGGACACCTCTCTTTTACCTTTGCATTAGCATATACGCTTAACAATTTATGTTCAACATTCTGCCACTCAAAAAATACTTGCAAAACACGCCCTGGAATCAACTCAACCTGTTTTACATTCATCATCAGATGTGAATTAAATAAAATCGCCGTTCCCGCATTCCTATCATTATTAGCTCCAGACCAAACCGACATACTATTAGTCCACTCTGCACACCACTTCTGATTAGATCCATCCCAAGTCATAGCGCATTCTTGCAAACAAAAAATGTCACATGAAATTGACGCCAAAAATGCAAACAGTGCTACCCTTTTTGAGCTGCTATTGATTCCTCTAACATTCAATGTTGCCACTCTCAAAGTGGTATTATAAAGAGGCTCCATCAAATCACACTTTCTCAATTTTTATCTTCGTTTGGACCGACTACGGTCCTTATTTTTCATTTGTTCATGACGCGAACTTCCTCTCCTACCCACATAAGTTTCTTCGCTTTCACTATCCATATCTTCCAAAACATCCGATTGCTGAGGAAATTGAACCTCTACTGGGTCCACAGAACCTTCACACAGAACTTCATATTTATTCGACATTGCCAATTCCTGGCAAAACGAAGATTCCTGTAATTCACTCCTTTCTTCTTTGTCTTTTTTACACCCGGTTTTCGGTCTCTTCACTGAATCATTCCAGCCTCTATCTGCCGGTCCCGTACACTTGTTCATCTGGTCAATAGTAGCTCTTTCTCTATCAGATTGGTTTTTACTTCTCAATTTCACCATTTCTTCTTTATCCTTCAAATCAACCTCCTTACCCAATACACCAACTTCTTCTATTCCACTTTGGGTCTCTCCCATTGCAACAGTTTCATCCTCTTTTCGGGAAAACTTCCCCCATTTCTGTTTGAATTCTAAACTTAAATCATCAGCAACTTCCACTTTTTCTCTCGCTTCACAATCTTGCATGAACATATTGAGCAAATTCTCAAATTCCAGATCTGAACTACATACATGACGTACTATTCCACTTGATAGACTACATAACCGATCTCGCACTTCCTCTAATATATCTTTCTTCTTAGTTTCAGCTACCACTTCATCTGTAATCTCTCCAACCCCTTCTTTCATTCCATTTATCTCCATACTTTGCCTTGCTTTATCATCCTTCTTCCACGCACTATCACTACTAGAAGCATAAAACTCACTGTTCATTCTAGCAGCCTGGGCGTACGTTTTTGGAGTATCCGGACAATTATCAGCCATATGTCCCAGTAAACCACAACCCTCACATCTTAGTGGACAATCACAGCTTGCCGTTTTATGGCTCACACTCCCACAATTTTTACATTTATCTCTCGGACACTTCTGTTTGGTGTGTCCAAATTGTCTGCAGAACCTACAAAAGGTTGGCTGATTAGGATAGTACAAATACCCACTGTGGTCGTGGATTTTGAAAACACTCGGAGGGTGACAGACTCCTCCCACTCGCTCTGGATCTTTTTTCAGTACCACCACAAATCTCCGGTTCCCATTAAAGATATCAAATCTGTTTCTCATCTCATGTCCACCTTTGATGTCCTCACAATAATTTGACAGCCAATTTTTGATAACATCAGCAGAAACAAAAGGGTTATACATATGGACCGTTAACGGTATCCTCTGACGAATATAGCACAACGTGATCGAAACACCCTCCAAAATTTTGTTCTTCTCCTTCTCCGTTCTATAAGCTTCATATGCATTCAATGACGATTGTTCATCTTTAAAGGTGATCATACGTAAAAACATTACGATGTTCCTGCATGCAAAACAACTTTCCTTTGTCGACCTGTAATACTCCAAAAAGTACCTTTTTGACAACAAAGTCAAAATCTTTTTCCGTCTCGAATCCCTGCTGAACCGTTATCCGAATTGAATACCTTAATTCCGTTGCCGGTGGTATGGTTCTAGAAGACTCCGCCATGCTGGACAACGTCGCCGTACTTCTTTTCTCGAATCAAAAATCCCGTATCTCCACAAAGCCACCCCCTCTCCACCCCAGGGAGAGAGAGTGACTGCCACTTGCACGCAAGGCAGAACCTTTCTGATAGCCGGGTGACGAAAGATTCCAGTCCTCTTAAGCTAGATCAGTAGCCCACCCCCAGACCCAAAGGTCCGGGGGTATCAGCTGCAAAGAAAAGTCTCCCTGTGCCGGGCAAGCCAGTCAAACAGGTGACTCTCTGCACTACATCTAGGCCAAAAGGCCGAGAAGCGATGCCCACAAAGGGTTCGCCGGAAAGACTGCTGCTCGGCAGCTACCCTGCTGACTCGGAGCAACGCTCTGCTGCAGAACCCCAGACTCCTCGGCCAGGAATAGCATTTGCATGACCAGCATGCCCGGCGATATTTTGCATGGCTCCGCCCCCAGATTTCCAAGGGTCCCAGAGCGCCAGGGCCGGGGCGGCCAGGCACAGGCTGCAGAGCTCTGCCCAGCCAAGCTGCAGCCTCGGCCTGGCACTGGCCCCGTCACCTAGCGGTGAAAGTCACCCTCAGCTGCCCAGGGGATGTTCCCCCAAGTGCGTCCCCCTCAGATAAGGCTTGGCCGTTCGTGGCCGTACGGGGCCTTTCAGGGGTGAGGCAGGGCAAGGACAGTGTCCCCCATCTCCTCCTTGTGGGGCTGCTGCTGCAGGCCGAGTCTAGCTGGCTGGCTGGCTGGCTGGCACCTTTGCTTTGCAGCTCCCGTGAAAAGCGAGCAAAGGGGCAGACTTTTTTTCTCCTGTGACGGGCACGACAGCACCTTTTCCAAGACAATGAAGAAAATGCATCCGAGTTCAACCCAAAAATATTGCAAAGTGCACAAGTTTCCAGAATTGCTCCGTCTTTTTTTTTCACAGCATTGTTTTCCCCAAGTGGGGAAGTGCACCAGTCCTGGAGGTACTGCAATACCAGGTTGATGCGTGGAGTGGACAGAGCAAGCTCCCATTCCATCTCCCTGTTCCAAAAATCAATTTAATATATGGTCCCCAGATAGAGGACGTATCAGATATTAAACTGATAAAAAAAAAAAAAATTAAAAAAAAATCTGTTCTTAACGGTCTCCTCTTCACCCCTTTAACCGTCCCAATCCCCCAATTTTATAAAAATTGAAAAAAAAATCACCAATAAAAAAAAATGCCGAATCAAAAAAAGACCAATAAAAAACCACTAACCAAACTCAATTTGCAAAAAAGTAACATAAAAAAAACAAGATAAACAAACATATACATATATATATATATATATATACATATATATAAATGTAAAACATATCCTGCTCTAGGAAGTCAAAAGTCTCCAATTTGACTGTTGCCACATACATTGGGCTTGCTCTTCACCCAATCGTTTGACATCCAAACAATAATATGTATACAAGCCACTCAATGCCAATTTCACACATTCTTGGGGAGAAATATGAGTATGTTGCATAACCAATAATATTCTAGATTTCCACAAAGCCTCTTTCACTGAAGAACCAATCTGAAACAAAAGTCTGTTATTTAACACTTCTTTCTTCCATTGAAAGCCCAATAAAACCATATCATAGGTAATATCTCTGACCCCTGTCACCGCAAAAACCAGTGGTTGACATAATTCCCACACATCATTCGCATATTCACATTGCCACAAAAAATGGTAACTAGTCTCTGCCTGTACACAACCCATTCTCGGACACACCGCCGTCTTTACCATTTGTCTTTTATGCATAAAATCTCTTAAAGGGAGCGCATTCATTAATGCCAGCCAATTAATATCCTTTTGTTCATTTGTAATTTCACTACTAGAAAAAAAATCCCACACTCTCACTAATCTCAACCCCCCCAAATTACCCACTGATTCAGGCAGTTTCCGTTGCTGCAACATTTTCAAACATTTCCCCGGATCCATTCTCTCTTCTTGTAAACATTCTAACGGTTGTATTAAAGGCAAAAACCACTTTAAACACTGATAGAAGAATGGCAGTGACCATGCCTTTGACACCAAATTACTTTTTGGAATAATCTGAAATCGCTCTAACACATTTGCCGTTGCATATCTCACAAAGCAAGCCGCTAATGACTTTGAATGTTTTACTGTATTGACACAGAATCCCACATAGTGCCCAGCCAAAAAAAGTTCTAAATTCGGAACACTTCTACCTCCTAATTTCTGAGGTTTGTACATCACCTCTCTTCGTACTTTATCCATCTTGGAACCCCATAAAAAAAGAAAAAACAAACGCTGTATTCGTACCACTTGTTGTTTTGCGGGTGGAAAAACTAATGCTAAAAAAAGTAAGATGGGCAACAATACAGCCTTCATAAGCATTACCTTCCCCGTAATCGTCAATCTTCTCAATTTCCAATGATTCACTTTGTTCTCCACTATTTTTGTAGCTTTCTCCCATTGATCTACCCCATTCATACATTGATCAAAAACCACCCCTAATACTTTCACCCCCTCTCTTTCTCTCCTAACCGGACAATCATACAAGTTATCCCACCCTCCAACAGTGAACAAAGTACACTTTTGATTATTTAATTTAAACCCTGCCGCTTGGCAAAAACGTTCTGTAAGGGATACTGCTTGTACCACCGACTGGGCATCTTTACACAAAATCGTAACATCATCCATGTATCCTATCGATTTCACTTGCCTACTAGTACCTGGAACTGGAGCCCCCATTATGCCCAAATGTCCACGTATACTCATGTGTAAAGGTTCAATTACACACACATAAATCAGAGCCGACAGTGGACACCCCTGCCGTACTCCCGATAGAATCGGTATTCTTCCAGACAAAACTCCCTTCAGTCGTACTTGACTAACTGCCCCATTATACAAGACAGAAACATAACGTAGAAAACGATTCGGGCATCCCATTCTACCTAACACCTTCAACATAAAATCATGCGAAACCCTATCATAGGCTTTTTCGAAATCTAAATTCAACACACCCAAAGATGTCCCCCTTTCCTTCGCTGCATATATCGAATCCCGAATAATCAATAAACTCTCATGCATACGTCTACCAGGAACGGCACATGTCTGATCGACATGTACCAAATCCTTAATCACTCTCCTCAATCGGTTTGCAACCACTTTAGCTAGAATTTTATAATCTACATTTAACAACGTAATAGGCCTCCAATTTTTATCATCTTTTCTCTCTCCCTTCTTATATATCAAAGTTATTATACCTTTTTTCATACTGGGACACAGATTACCCTTATCAAAACACTCATCTACCACACCCACTAATACCGGGCCCGATACATCCCAAAATTTCATGTACCATTCCACTGGTAATCCATCACTCCCCGGGGACTTTCCCCTTGCCGCCGACATCACCGCTACTCTTACTTCCTCTAGCAAAAAGGGTTCTACCATTCCTTCCTTTTGTTCTGTCCCCAACACATCTCGAATAAGTGCACAAAAACTTTCCTCCTGTTCCACATCCACTAGTTTCTTCGCATATAATTCCGAAAAAAACTCCTGAGTAATACGCAAACTGTCATTCAAAACATCTCCCCCTACCCCCTGTGTATTACTAAAAAACTCTGTATTCTCACTATGGGAACACAATGATCTAAAAAAAAACCTAGAACATTTCTCATCTTCCTCTATATGTTTCAATCTTGAATTAAAAATAATCGTCCTCCCTTGTTCCTGCATCCACTTCTGAATCTCCAATTTTATTATTTCTAAATCTTCTCGTACCTCCACACCCATATCTTGCAATTTATACAACGTCTGCTGTGAACCCACCAGCATTTTGTAGGCAAGATTTTTTTTCCTAACTGTTTCCTGCCCATTTTTGATAAAAAACTTCCTTGTGTTACATTTCACCATTTCCCACCAATCTAACAAAGACGGGTACTCCTTACACTGTAGTACCCATCGTTTCAACAACCCTCTGAAACGAGAACACGTGTCCTCATCTTCCAACAAGTTCACATTTAACTTCCACATACCCCTCCCTCTTGGTTTATATGATACCAACCGAACCGTAGAAAGTACCAACTGATGGTCAGAAAAAATAGTATGAATAACATCAGTATTGCATATCTCAAAAATTTTTGAAACAAAAATAAAGTCAATCCTGGACGATACTAAACCATCATTCCCTCTATATGTAAACCGTGTTCCTGGATTTCCACCTACTGCATGCGTATCTACTAAATGCAAATCATCCACCACTTCTTTCAATAATTTGGACGACGTATCCTTAATATCAACATTCACCACCTTTCCACTTCTCTTTCTGTCTGCTGGATGTAATACGCAATTAAAATCACCTGCCAATATCAAAGGAGTATTTCCCACACAAAAAGACCGTAGGTCCCTAAACAAAGCACTCCTCTCTTTTACCTTTGCATTAGCATATACGCTTAACAATTTATGTTCAACATTCTGCCACTCAAAAAATACTTGCAAAACACGCCCTGGAATCAACTCAACGTGTTTTACATTCATCATCAGATGTGAATTAAATAAAATCGCCGTTCCCGCATTCCTATCATTATTAGCTCCAGACCAAACCGACATACCATTAGTCCACTCTGCACACCACTTCTGATTAGATCCATCCCAAGTCATAGCGCATTCTTGCAAACAAAAAATGTCACATGAAATTGACGCCAAAAATGCAAACAGTGCTACCCTTTTTGAGCTGCTATTGATTCCTCTAACATTCAATGTTGCCACTCTCAAAGTGGTATTATAAAGAGGCTCCATCAAATCACACTTTCTCAATTTTTATCTTCGTTTGGACCGACTACGGTCCTTATTTTTCATTTGTTCATGACGCGAACTTCCTCTCCTACCCACATAAGTTTCTTCGCTTTCACTATCCATATCTTCCAAAACATCCGATTGCTGAGGAAATTGAACCTCTACTGGGTCCACAGAACCTTCACACAGAACTTCATATTTATTCGACATTGCCAATTCCTGGCAAAACGAAGATTCCTGTAATGCACTCCTTTCTTCTTTGTCTTTTTTACACCCGGTTTTCGGTCTCTTCACTGAATCATTCCAGCCTCTATCTGCCGGTCCCGTACACTTGTTCATCTGGTCAATAGTAGCTCTTTCTCTATCAGATTGGTTTTTACTTCTCAATTTCACCATTTCTTCTTTATCCTTCAAATCAACCTCCTTACCCAATACACCAACTTCTTCTATTCCACTTTGGGTCTCTCCCATTGCAACAGTTTCATCCTCTTTTCGGGAAAACTTCCCCCATTTCTGTTTGAATTCTAAACTTAAATCATCAGCAACTTCCACTTTTTCTCTCGCTTCACAATCTTGCATGAACATATTGAGCAAATTCTCAAATTCCAGATCTGAACTACATACATGACGTACTATTCCACTTGATAGACTACATAACCGATCTCGCACTTCCTCTAATATATCTTTCTTCTTAGTTTCAGCTACCACTTCATCTGTAATCTCTCCAACCCCTTCTTCCATTCCATTTATCTCCATACTTTGCCTTGCTTTATCATCCTTCTTCCACGCACTATCACTACTAGAAGCATAAAACTCACTGTTCATTCTAGCAGCCTGGGCGTACGTTTTTGGAGTATCCGGACAATTATCAGCCATATGTCCCAGTAAACCACAACCCTCACATCTTAGTGGACAATCCCAGCTTGCCGTTTTATGGCTCACACTCCCACAATTTTTACATTTATCTCTCGGACACTTCTGTTTGGTGTGTCCAAATTGTCTGCAGAACCTACAAAAGGTTGGCTGATTAGGATAGTACAAATACCCACTGTGGTCGTGGATTTTGAAAACACTCGGAGGGTGACAGACTCCTCCCACTCGCTCTGGATCTTTTTTCAGTACCACCACAAATCTCCGGTTCCCATTAAAGATATCAAATCTGTTTCTCATCTCATGTCCACCTTTGATGTCCTCACAATAATTTGACAGCCAATTTTTGATAACATCAGCAGAAACAAAAGGGTTATACATATGGACCGTTAACGGTATCCTCTGACGAATATAGCACAACGTGATCGAAACACCCTCCAAAATTTTGTTCTTCTCCTTCTCCGTTCTATAAGCTTCATATGCATTCAATGACGATTGTTCATCTTTAAAGGTGATCATACGTAAAAACATTACGATGTTCCTGCATGCAAAACAACTTTCCTTTGTCGACCTGTAATACTCCAAAAAGTACCTTTTTGACAACAAAGTCAAAATCTTTTTCCGTCTCGAATCCCTGCTGAACCGTTATCCGAATTGAATACCTTAATTCCGTTGCCGGTGGTATGGTTCTAGAAGACTCCGCCATGCTGGACAACGTCGCCGTACTTCTTTTCTCGAATCAAAAATCCCGTATCTCCACAAAGCCACCCCCTCTCCACCCCAGGGAGAGAGAGTGACTGCCACTTGCACGCAAGGCAGAACCTTTCTGATAGCCGGGTGACGAAAGATTCCAGTCCTCTTAAGCTAGATCAGTAGCCCACCCCCAGACCCAAAGGTCCGGGGGTATCAGCTGCAAAGAAAAGTCTCCCTGTGCCGGGCAAGCCAGTCAAACAGGTGACTCTCTGCACTACATCTAGGCCAAAAGGCCGAGAAGCGATGCCCACAAAGGGTTCGCCGGAAAGACTGCTGCTCGGCAGCTACCCTGCTGACTCGGAGCAACGCTCTGCTGCAGAACCCCAGACTCCTCGGCCAGGAATAGCATTTGCATGACCAGCATGCCCGGCGATATTTTGCATGGCTCCGCCCCCAGATTTCCAAGGGTCCCAGAGCGCCAGGGCCGGGGCGGCCAGGCACAGGCTGCAGAGCTCTGCCCAGCCAAGCTGCAGCCTCGGCCTGGCACTGGCCCCGTCACCTAGCGGTGAAAGTCACCCTCAGCTGCCCAGGGGATGTTCCCCCAAGTGCGTCCCCCTCAGATAAGGCTTGGCCGTTCGTGGCCGTACGGGGCCTTTCAGGGGTGAGGCAGGGCAAGGACAGTGTCCCCCATCTCCTCCTTGTGGGGCTGCTGCTGCAGGCCGAGTCTAGCTGGCTGGCTGGCTGGCTGGCACCTTTGCTTTGCAGCTCCCGTGAAAAGCGAGCAAAGGGGCAGACTTTTTTTCTCCTGTGACGGGCACGACAGCACCTTTTCCAAGACAATGAAGAAAATGCATCCGAGTTCAACCCAAAAATATTGCAAAGTGCACAAGTTTCCAGAATTGCTCCGTCTTTTTTTTTCACAGCATTGTTTTCCCCAAGTGGGGAAGTGCACCAGTCCTGGAGGTACTGCAATACCAGGTTGATGCGTGGAGTGGACAGAGCAAGCTCCCATTCCATCTCCCTGTTCCAAAAATCAATTTAATATATGGTCCCCAGATAGAGGACGTATCAGATATTAAACTGATAAGAACAGATACTACACTTGATCTTAGCCAAAAGGCCGAAAAGCGATGCCCACAAAGGGTTCGCCGGAAAGACTGCTGCTCGGCAGCTACCCTGCTGACTCGGAGCAACGCTCTGCTGCAGAACCCCAGACTCCTCGGCCAGGAATAGCATTTGCATGACCAGCATGCCCGGCGATATTTTGCATGGCTCCGCCCCCAGATTTCCAAGGGTCCCAGAGCGCCAGGGCCGGGGCGGCCAGGCACAGGCTGCAGAGCTCTACCCAGCCAAGCTGCAGCCTCGGCCTGGCACTGGCCCCGTCACCTAGCGGCGAAAGTCACCCTCAGCTGCCCAGGGGATGTTCCCCCAAGTGCGTCCCCCTCAGATAAGGCTTGGCCGTTCGTGGCCTTTCAGGGGTGAGGCAGGGCAAGGACAGTGTCCCCCATCTCCTCCTTGTGGGGCTGCTGCTGCAGGCCGAGTCTGGCTGGCTGGCACCTTTGCTTTGCAGCTCCCGTGAAAAGCGAGCAAAGGGGCAGACTTTTTTTCTCCTGTGACGGGCACGACAGCACCTTTTCCAAGACAATGAAGAAAATGCATCCGAGTTCAACCCAAAAATATTGCAAAGTGCACAAGTTTCCAGAATTGCTCAGTCTTTTTTTTTCACAGCATTGTTTTCCCCAAGTGGGGAAGTGCACCAGTCCTGGAGGTACTGCAATACCAGGTTGATGCGTGGAGTGGACAGAGCAAGCTCCCATTCCATCTCCCTGTTCCAAAAATCAATTTAATATATGGTCCCCAGATAGAGGACGTATCAGATATTAAACTGATAAAAAAAAAATAAATAAAAAAAAAATCTGTTCTTAACGGTCTCCTCTTCACCCCTTTAACCGTCCCAATCCCCCAATTTTATAAAAATTGAAAAAAAAATCACCAATAAAAAAAAATGCCGAATCAAAAAAAGACCAATAAAAAACCACTAACCAAACTCAATTTGCAAAAAAGTAACATAAAAAAAACAAGATAAACAAACATATACATATATATATATATATATATACATATATATAAATGTAAAACATATCCTGCTCTAGGAAGTCAAAAGTCTCCAATTTGACTGTTGCCACATACATTGGGCTTGCTCTTCACCCAATCGTTTGACATCCAAACAATAATATGTATACAAGCCACTCAATGCCAATTTCACACATTCTTGGGGAGAAATATGAGTATGTTGCATAACCAATAATATTCTAGATTTCCACAAAGCCTCTTTCACTGAAGAACCAATCTGAAACAAAAGTCTGTTATTTAACACTTCTTTCTTCCATTGAAAGCCCAATAAAACCATATCATAGGTAATATCTCTGACCCCTGTCACCGCAAAAACCAGTGGTTGACATAATTCCCACACATCATTCGCATATTCACATTGCCACAAAAAATGGTAACTAGTCTCTGCCTGTACACAACCCATTCTCGGACACACCGCCGTCTTTACCATTTGTCTTTTATGCATAAAATCTCTTAAAGGGAGCGCATTCATTAATGCCAGCCAATTAATATCCTTTTGTTCATTTGTAATTTCACTACTAGAAAAAAAATCCCACACTCTCACTAATCTCAACCCCCCCAAATTACCCACTGATTCAGGCAGTTTCCGTTGCTGCAACATTTTCAAACATTTCCCCGGATCCATTCTCTCTTCTTGTAAACATTCTAACGGTTGTATTAAAGGCAAAAACCACTTTAAACACTGATAGAAGAACGGCAGTGACCATGCCTTTGACACCAAATTACTTTTTGGAATAATCTGAAATCGCTCTAACACATTTGCCGTTGCATATCTCACAAAGCAAGCCGCTAATGACTTTGAATGTTTTACTGTATTGACACAGAATCCCACATAGTGCCCAGCCAAAAAAAGTTCTAAATTCGGAACACTTCTACCTCCTAATTTCTGAGGTTTGTACATCACCTCTCTTCGTACTTTATCCATCTTGGAACCCCATAAAAAAAGAAAAAACAAACGCTGTATTCGTACCACTTGTTGTTTTGCGGGTGGAAAAACTAATGCTAAAAAAAGTAAGATGGGCAACAATACAGCCTTCATAAGCATTACCTTCCCCGTAATCGTCAATCTTCTCAATTTCCAATGATTCACTTTGTTCTCCACTATTTTTGTAGCTTTCTCCCATTGATCTACCCCATTCATACATTGATCAAAAACCACCCCTAATACTTTCACCCCCTCTCTTTCTCTCCTAACCGGACAATCATACAAGTTATCCCACCCTCCAACAGTGAACAAAGTACACTTTTGATTATTTAATTTAAACCCTGCCGCTTGGCAAAAACGTTCTGTAAGGGATACTGCTTGTACCACCGACTGGGCATCTTTACACAAAATCGTAACATCATCCATGTATCCTATCGATTTCACTTGCCTACTAGTACCTGGAACTGGAGCCCCCATTATGCCCAAATGTCCACGTATACTCATGTGTAAAGGTTCAATTACACACACATAAATCAGAGCCGACAGTGGACACCCCTGCCGTACTCCCGATAGAATCGGTATTCTTCCAGACAAAACTCCCTTCAGTCGTACTTGACTAACTGCCCCATTATACAAGACAGAAACATAACGTAGAAAACGATTCGGGCATCCCATTCTACCTAACACCTTCAACATAAAATCATGCGAAACCCTATCATAGGCTTTTTCGAAATCTAAATTCAACACACCCAAAGATGTGCCCCTTTCCTTCGCTGCATATATCGAATCCCGAATAATCAATAAACTCTCATGCATACGTCTACCAGGAACGGCACATGTCTGATCGACATGTACCAAATCCTTAATCACTCTCCTCAATCGGTTTGCAACCACTTTAGCTAGAATTTTATAATCTACATTTAACAACGTAATAGGCCTCCAATTTTTAACATCTTTTCTCTCTCCCTTCTTATATATCAAAGTTATTATACCTTTTTTCATACTGGGACACAGATTACCCTTATCAAAACACTCATCTACCACACCCACTAATACCGGGCCCAATACATCCCAAAATTTCATGTACCATTCCACTGGTAATCCATCACTCCCCGGGGACTTTCCCCTTGCCGCCGACATCACCGCTACTCTTACTTCCTCTAGCAAAAAGGGTTCTACCATTCCTTCCTTTTGTTCTGTCCCCAACACATCTCGAATAAGTGCACAAAAACTTTCCTCCTGTTCCACATCCACTAGTTTCTTCGCATATAATTCCGAAAAAAACTCCTGAGTAATACGCAAACTGTCATTCAAAACATCTCCCCCTACCCCCTGTGTATTACTAAAAAACTCTGTATTCTCACTATGGGAACACAATGATCTAAAAAAAAACCTAGAACATTTCTCATCTTCCTCTATATGTTTCAATCTTGAATTAAAAATAATCGTCCTCCCTTGTTCCTGCATCCACTTCTGAATCTCCAATTTTATTATTTCTAAATCTTCTCGTACCTCCACACCCATATCTTGCAATTTATACAACGTCTGCTGTGAACCCACCAGCATTTTGTAGGCAAGATTTTTTTTCCTAACTGTTTCCTGCCCATTTTTGATAAAAAACTTCCTTGTGTTACATTTCACCATTTCCCACCAATCTAACAAAGACGGGTACTCCTTACACTGTAGTACCCATCGTTTCAACAACCCTCTAAAACGAGAACACGTGTCCTCATCTTCCAACAAGTTCACATTTATCTTCCACATACCCCTCCCTCTTGGTTTATATGATACCAACCGAACCGTAGAAAGTACCAACTGATGGTCAGAAAAAATAGTATGAATAACATCAGTATTGCATATCTCAAAAATTTTTGAAACAAAAATAAAGTCAATCCTGGACGATACTAAACCATCATTCCCTCTATATGTAAACCGTGTTCCTGGATTTCCACCTACTGCATGCGTATCTACTAAATGCAAATCATCCACCACTTCTTTCAATAATTTGGACGACGTATCCTTAATATCAACATTCACCACCTTTCCACTTCTCTTTCTGTCTGCTGGATGTAATACGCAATTAAAATCACCTGCCAATATCAAAGGAGTATTTCCCACACAAAAAGACCGTAGGTCCCTAAACAAAGCACACCTCTCTTTTACCTTTGCATTAGCATATACGCTTAACAATTTATGTTCAACATTCTGCCACTCAAAAAATACTTGCAAAACACGCCCTGGAATCAACTCAACGTGTTTTACATTCATCATCAGATGTGAATTAAATAAAATCGCCGTTCCCGCATTCCTATCATTATTAGCTCCAGACCAAACCGACATACCATTAGTCCACTCTGCACACCACTTCTGATTAGATCCATCCCAAGTCATAGCGCATTCTTGCAAACAAAAAATGTCACATGAAATTGACGCCAAAAATGCAAACAGTGCTACCCTTTTTGAGCTGCTATTGATTCCTCTAACATTCAATGTTGCCACTCTCAAAGTGGTATTATAAAGAGGCTCCATCAAATCACACTTTCTCAATTTTTATCTTCGTTTGGACCGACTACGGTCCTTATTTTTCATTTGTTCATGACGCAAACTTCCTCTCCTACCCACATAAGTTTCTTCGCTTTCACTATCCATATCTTCCAAAACATCCGATTGCTGAGGAAATTGAACCTCTACTGGGTCCACAGAACCTTCACACAGAACTTCATATTTATTCGACATTGCCAATTCCTGGCAAAACGAAGATTCCTGTAATTCACTCCTTTCTTCTTTGTCTTTTTTACACCCGGTTTTCGGTCTCTTCACTGAATCATTCCAGCCTCTATCTGCCGGTCCCGTACACTTGTTCATCTGGTCAATAGTAGCTCTTTCTCTATCAGATTGGTTTTTACTTCTCAATTTCACCATTTCTTCTTTATCCTTCAAATCAACCTCCTTACCCAATACACCAACTTCTTCTATTCCACTTTGGGTCTCTCCCATTGCAACAGTTTCATCCTCTTTTCGGGAAAACTTCCCCCATTTCTGTTTGAATTCTAAACTTAAATCATCAGCAACTTCCACTTTTTCTCTCGCTTCACAATCTTGCATGAACATATTGAGCAAATTCTCAAATTCCAGATCTGAACTACATACATGACGTACTATTCCACTTGATAGACTACATAACCGATCTCGCACTTCCTCTAATATATCTTTCTTCTTAGTTTCAGCTACCACTTCATCTGTAATCTCTCCAACCCCTTCTTCCATTCCATTTATCTCCATACTTTGCCTTGCTTTATCATCCTTCTTCCACGCACTATCACTACTAGAAGCATAAAACTCACTGTTCATTCTAGCAGCCTGGGCGTACGTTTTTGGAGTATCCGGACAATTATCAGCCATATGTCCCAGTAAACCACAACCCTCACATCTTAGTGGACAGTCACAGCTTGCCGTTTTATGGCTCACACTCCCACAATTTTTACATTTATCTCTCGGACACTTCTGTTTGGTGTGTCCAAATTGTCTGCAGAACCTACAAAAGGTTGGCTGATTAGGATAGTACAAATACCCACTGTGGTCGTGGATTTTGAAAACACTCGGAGGGTGACAGACTCCTCCCACTCGCTCTGGATCTTTTTTCAGTACCACCACAAATCTCCGGTTCCCATTAAAGATATCAAATCTGTTTCTCATCTCATGTCCACCTTTGATGTCCTCACAATAATTTGACAGCCAATTTTTGATAACATCAGCAGAAACAAAAGGGTTATACATATGGACCGTTAACGGTATCCTCTGACGAATATAGCACAACGTGATCGAAACACCCTCCAAAATTTTGTTCTTCTCCTTCTCCGTTCTATAAGCTTCATATGCATTCAATGACGATTGTTCATCTTTAAAGGTGATCATACGTAAAAACATTACGATGTTCCTGCATGCAAAACAACTTTCCTTTGTCGACCTGTAATACTCCAAAAAGTACCTTTTTGACAACAAAGTCAAAATCTTTTTCCGTCTCGAATCCCTGCTGAACCGTTATCCGAATTGAATACCTTAATTCCGTTGCCGGTGGTATGGTTCTAGAAGACTCCGCCATGCTGGACAACGTCGCCGTACTTCTTTTCTCGAATCAAAAATCCCGTATCTCCACAAAGCCACCCCCTCTCCACCCCAGGGAGAGAGAGTGACTGCCACTTGCACGCAAAGCAGAACCTTTCTGATAGCCGGGTGACGAAAGATTCCAGTCCTCTTAAGCTAGATCAGTAGCCCACCCCCAGACCCAAAGGTCCGGGGGTATCAGCTGCAAAGAAAAGTCTCCCTGTGCCGGGCAAGCCAGTCAAACAGGTGACTCTCTGCACTACATCTAGGCCAAAAGGCCGAGAAGCGATGCCCACAAAGGGTTCGCCGGAAAGACTGCTGCTCGGCAGCTACCCTGCTGACTCGGAGCAACGCTCTGCTGCAGAACCCCAGACTCCTCGGCCAGGAATAGCATTTGCATGACCAGCATGCCCGGCGATATTTTGCATGGCTCCGCCCCCAGATTTCCAAGGGTCCCAGAGCGCCAGGGCCGGGGCGGCCAGGCACAGGCTGCAGAGCTCTGCCCAGCCAAGCTGCAGCCTCGGCCTGGCACTGGCCCCGTCACCTAGCGGTGAAAGTCACCCTCAGCTGCCCAGGGGATGTTCCCCCAAGTGCGTCCCCCTCAGATAAGGCTTGGCCGTTCGTGGCCGTACGGGGCCTTTCAGGGGTGAGGCAGGGCAAGGACAGTGTCCCCCATCTCCTCCTTGTGGGGCTGCTGCTGCAGGCTGAGTCTAGCTGGCTGGCTGGCTGGCTGGCACCTTTGCTTTGCAGCTCCCGTGAAAAGCGAGCAAAGGGGCAGACTTTTTTTCTCCTGTGACGGGCACGACAGCACCTTTTCCAAGACAATGAAGAAAATGCATCCGAGTTCAACCCAAAAATATTGCAAAGTGCACAAGTTTCCAGAATTGCTCCGTCTTTTTTTTTCACAGCATTGTTTTCCCCAAGTGGGGAAGTGCACCAGTCCTGGAGGTACTGCAATACCAGGTTGATGCGTGGAGTGGACAGAGCAAGCTCCCATTCCATCTCCCTGTTCCAAAAATCAATTTAATATATGGTCCCCAGATAGAGGTCGTATCAGACATTAAACTGATAAGAACAGATTTTTTTTTTTCTCCTAAATCTGTATAAATTACAACTGGGGGCCACCGAAACAACGGTGTCCAACTACTGGGCCCAGGCAAACCCCGGGAAAACAGCAAGACAACCTCAGGAACTCATAGAGATCCCTCAAAAATTCCCAAACGGGTACTACACTTGATCTTAGCCAAAAGGCCGAGAAGCGATGCCCACAATGGGTTCGCCGGAAAGACTGCTGCTCGGCAGCTACCCTGCTGACTCGGAGCAACGCTCTGCTGCAGAACCCCAGACTCCTCGGCCAGGAATATCATTTGCATGACCAGCATGCCCGGCGATATTTTGCATGGCTCCGCCCCCAGATTTCCAAGGGTCCCAGAGCGCCAGGGCCGAGGCGGCCAGGCACAGGCTGCAGAGCTCTGCCCAGCCAAGCTGCAGCCTCGGCCTGGCACTGGCCCCATCACCTAGCGGCGAAAGTCACCCTCAGCTGCCCAGGGGATGTTCCCCCAAGTGCGTCCCCCTCAGATAAGGCTTGGCCGTTCGGGGCCTTTCAGGGGTGAGGCAGGGCAAGGACAGTGTCCCCCATCTCCTCCTTGTGGGGCTGCTGCTGCAGGCCGAGTCTGGCTGGCTGGCACCTTTGCTTTGCAGCTCCCGTGAAAAGCGAGCAAAGGGGCAGACTTTTTTTCTCCTGTGACGGGCACGACAGCACCTTTTCCAAGACAATGAAGAAAATGCATCCGAGTTCAACCCAAAAATATTGCAAAGTGCACAAGTTTCCAGAATTGCTCAGTCTTTTTTTTTCACAGCATTGTTTTCCCCAAGTGGGGAAGTGCACCAGTCCTGGAGGTACTGCAATACCAGGTTGATGCGTGGAGTGGACAGAGCAAGCTCCCATTCCATCTCCCTGTTCCAAAAATCAATTTAATATAAGGTCCCCAGATAGAGGACGTATCAGATATTAAACTGATAAGAACAGATTTTTTTTTTTTTTTTTTTTTTTTCTCCTAAATCTGTATAAATTACAACTGGGGGCCACCGAAACAACGGTGTCCAACTACTGGGCCCAGGCAAACCCCGGGCAAACTGCAAGACAACCTCAGGAACTCATAGAGAACCCTCAAAAATTCCCAAACGGGTACTACACTTGATCTTAACCAAAAGGCGGAGAAGCGATGCCCACAAAGGGTTCGCCGGAAAGACTGCTGCTCGGCAGCTACCCTGCTGACTCGGAGCAACGCTCTGCTGCAGAACCCCAGACTCCTCGGCCAGGAATAGCATTTGCATGACCAGCATGCCCGGCGATATTTTGCATGGCTCCGCCCCCAGATTTCCAAGGGTCCCAGAGCGCCAGGGCCGGGGCGGCCAGGCACAGGCTGCAGAGCTCTGCCCAGCCAAGCTGCAGCCTCGGCCGGGCACTGGCCCCGTCACCTAGCGGCGAAAGTCACCCTCAGCTGCCCAGGGGATGTTCCCCCAAGTGCGTCCCCCTCAGATAAGGCTTGGCCGTTCGTGGCCGTACGGGGCCTTTCAGGGGTGAGGCTGGGCAAGGACAGTGTCCCCCCATCTCTTCCTTGTGGGGCTGCTGCTGCAGGCCGAGTCTGGCTGGCTGGCTGGCTGGCTGGCTGGCACCTTTATTTTGCAGCTCCCGTGAAAAGCGAGCAAAGGGGCAGACTTTTTTTCTCCTGTGACAGACACGACAGCACCTTTTCCAAGACAATGAAGAAAATGCATCCGAGTTCAACCCAAAAATATTGCAAAGTGCACAAGTTTCCAGAATTGCTCAGTCTTTTTTTTCACAGCATTGTTTTCCCCAAGTGGGGAAGTGCACCAGTCCTGGAGGTACTGCAATACCAGGTTGATGCGTGGAGTGGACAGAGCAAGCTCCCATTCCATCTCCCTGTTCCAAAAATCAATTTAATATATGGTCCCCAGATAGAGGTCGTATCAGATATTAAACTGATAAGAACAGATTTTTTTTTTTTTCTCCTAAATCTGTATATATTACAACTGGGGGCCACCGAAACAACAGTGCCCAACTACTGGGCCCAGGCAAACCCCTGGTAAACTGCAAGACAACCTCAGGAACTCATAGAGATCCCTTAAAAATTCCCAAACGGGTACTACACTTGATCTTAGCCAAATGGGCGAGAAACGATGCCCACAAAGGGTTCGCCGGAAAGACTGCTGCTCGGCAGCTACCCTGCTGACTCGGAGCAACGCTCTGCTGCAGAACCCCAGACTCCTCGGCCAGGAATAGCATTTGCATGACCAGCATGCCCAGCGATATTTTGCATGGCTCCGCCCCCAGATTTTCAAGGGTCCCAGAGCGCCAGGGCCGAGGCGGCCAGGCACAGGCTGCAGAGCTCTGCCCAGCCAAGCTGCAGCCTCGGCCTGGCACTGGCCCCGTCACCTAGCGGCGAAAGTCACCCTCAGCTGCCCAGGGGATGTTCCCCCAAGTGCGTCCCCCTCAGATAAGGCTTGGCCGTTCGGGCCTTTCAGGGGTGAGGCAGGGCAAGGACAGTGTCCCCCATCTCCTCCTTGTGGGGCTGCTGCTGCAGGCCGAGTCTGGCTGGCTGGCTGGCTGGCTGGCTGGCACCTTTGCTTTGCAGCTCCCGTGAAAAGCGAGCAAAGGGGCAGACTTTTTTTCTCCTGTGACGGGCACGACAGCACCTTTTCCAAGACAATGAAGAAAATGCATCCGAGTTCAACCCAAAAATATTGCAAAGTGCACAAGTTTCCAGAATTGCTCAGTCTTTTTTTTTCACAGCATTGTTTTCCCCAAGTGGGGAAGTGCACCAGTCCTGGAGGTACTGCAATACCAGGTTGATGCGTGGAGTGGACAGAGCAAGCTCCCATTCCATCTCCCTGTTCCAAAAATCAATTTAATATATGGTCCCCAGATAGAGGACGTATCAGATATTAAACTGATAAGAACAGATGTTTTTTTTTTTCTCTCCTAAATCTGTATATATTACAACTGGGGGCCACCGAAACAACGGTGCCCAACTACTGGGCCCAGGCAAACCCCGGGTAAACTGCAAGACAACCTCAGGAACTCATAGAGATCCCTTAAAAATTCCCAAACGGGTACTACACTTGATCTTAGCCAAAAGGCCGAGAAGCGATGCCCACAAAGGGTTCGCCGGAAAGACTGCTGCTCGGCAGCTACCCTGCTGACTCGGAGCAACGCTCTGCTGCAGAACCCCAGACTCCTCGGCCAGGAATATCATTTGCATGACCAGCATGCCCGGCGATATTTTGCATGGCTCCGCCCCCAGATTTCCAAGGGTCCCAGAGCGCCAGGGCCGAGGCGGCCAGGCACAGGCTGCAGAGCTCTGCCCAGCCAAGCTGCAGCCTCGGCCTGGCACTGGCCCCGTCACCTAGCGGCGAAAGTCACCCTCAGCTGCCCAGGGGATGTTCCCCCAAGTGCGTCCCCCTCAGATAAGGCTTGGCCGTTCGGGGCCTTTCAGGGGTGAGGCAGGGCAAGGACAGTGTCCCCCATCTCCTCCTTGTGGGGCTGCTGCTGCAGGCCGAGTCTGGCTGGCTGGCACCTTTGCTTTGCAGCTCCCGTGAAAAGCGAGCAAAGGGGCAGACTTTTTTTCTCCTGTGACGGGCACGACAGCACCTTTTCCAAGACAATGAAGAAAATGCATCCGAGTTCAACCCAAAAATATTGCAAAGTGCACAAGTTTCCAGAATTGCTCAGTCTTTTTTTTCACAGCATTGTTTTCCCCAAGTGGGGAAGTGCACCAGTCCTGGAGGTACTGCAATACCAGGTTGATGCGTGGAGTGGACAGAGCAAGCTCCCATTCCATCTCCCTGTTCCAAAAATCAATTTAATATATGGTCCCCAGATAGAGGACGTATCAGATATTAAACTGATAAGAACAGATTTTTCTTTTTTTCTCCTAAATCTGTATATATTACAACTGGGGGCCACCGAAACAACGGTGCCCAACTACTGGGCCCAGGCAAACCTTGGGTAAACTGCAAGACAACCTCAGGAACTCATAGAGATCCCTTAAAAATTCCCAAACGGGTACTACACTTGATCTTAGCCAAAAGGTCGAGAAGCGATGCCCACAAAGGGTTCGCCGGAAGGACTGCTGCTCGGCAGCTACCCTGCTGACTCGGAGCAACGCTCTGCTGCAGAACCCCAGACTCCTCGGCCAGGAATAGCATTTACATGACCAGCATGCCCGGCGATATTTTGCATGGCTCCGCCCCCAGATTTCCAAGGGTCCCAGAGCGCCAGGGCCGGGGCGGCCAGGCACAGGCTGCAGAGCTCTGCCCAGCCAAGCTGCAGCCTCGGCCTGGCACTGGCCCCGTCACCTAGCGGCGAAAGTCACCCTCAGCTGCCCAGGGGATGTTCCCCCAAGTGCGTCCCCCTCAGATAAGGCTTGGCCGTACGGGGCCTTTCAGGGGTGAGGCTGGGCAAGGACAGTGTCCCCCCATCTCCTCCTTGTGGGGCTGCTGCTGCAGGCCGAGTCTGGCTGGCTGGCTGGCTGGCTGGCTGGCACCTTTATTTTGCAGCTCCCGTGAAAAGCGAGCAAAGGGGCAGACTTTTTTTCTCCTGTGACAGACACGACAGCACCTTTTCCAAGACAATGAAGAAAATGCATCCGAGTTCAACCCAAAAATATTGCAAAGTGCACAAGTTTCCAGAATTGCTCAGTCTTTTTTTTTCACAGCATTGTTTTCCCCAAGTGGGGAAGTGCACCAGTCCTGGAGGTACTGCAATACCAGGTTGATGCGTGGAGTGGACAGAGCAAGCTCCCATTCCATCTCCCTGTTCCAAAAATCAATTTAATATATGGTCCCCAGATAGAGGTTGTATCAGATATTAAACTGATAAGAACAGACTTTTTTTTTTTTTCTCCTAAATCTGTATATATTACAACTGGGGGCCACCGAAACAACGGTGCCCAACTACTGGGCCCAGGCAAAACCCTGGTAAACTGCAAGACAACCTCAGGAACTCATAGAGATCCCTTAAAAATTCCCAAACGGGTACTACACTTGATCTTAGCCAAAAGGGCGAGAAACGATGCTCACAAAGGGTTCGCCGGAAAGACTGCTGCTCGGCAGCTACCCTGCTGACTCGGAGCAACGCTCTGCTGCAGAACCCCAGACTCCTCGGCCAGGAATAGCATTTGCATGACCAGCATGCCCGGCGATATTTTGCATGGCTCCGCCCCCAGATTTCCAAGGGTCCCAGAGCGCCAGGGCCGAGGCGGCCAGGCACAGGCTGCAGAGCTCTGCCCAGCCAAGCTGCAGCCTCGGCCTGGCACTGGCCCCGTCACCTAGCGGCGAAAGTCACCCTCAGCTGCCCAGGGGATGTTCCCCCAAGTGCGTCCCCCTCAGATAAGGCTTGGCCGTTCGGGGCCTTTCAGGGGTGAGGCAGGGCAAGGACAGTGTCCCCCATCTCCTCCTTGTGGGGCTGCTGCTGCAGGCCGAGTCTGGCTGGCTGGCTGGCTGGCACCTTTGCTTTGCAGCTCCCGTGAAAAGCGAGCAAAGGGGCAGACTTTTTTTCTCCTGTGACGGACATGTCAGCACCTTTTCCAAGACAATGAAGAAAATGCATCCGAGTTCAACCCAAAAATATTGCAAAGTGTACAAGTTTCCAGAATTGCTCAGTCTTTTTTTTCACAGCATTGTTTTCCCCAAGTGGGGAAGTGCACCAGTCCTGGAGGTACTGCAATACCAGGTTGATGCGTGGAGTGGAAAGAGCAAGCTCCCATTCCATCTCCCTGTTCCAAAAATCAATTTAATATATGGTCCCCAGATAGAGGACGTATCAGATATTAAACTGATAAGAACAGATGTTTTTTTTTTTTCTCCTAAATCTGTATATATTACAACTGGGGGCCACCGAAACAACGGTGCCCAACTACTGGGCCCAGGCAAACCCCGGGTAAACTGCAAGACAACCTCAGGAACTCATAGAGATCCCTTAAAAATTCCCAAACGGGTACTACACTTGATCTTAGCCAAAAGGCCGAAAAGCGATGCCCATAAAGGGTTCGCCGGAAAGACTGCTGCTCGGCAGCTACCCTGCTGACTCGGAGCAACGCTCTGCTGCAGAACCCCAAACTCCTCAGCCAGGAATAGCATTTGCATGACCAGCATGCCCGGCGATATTTTGCATGGCTCCGCCCCCAGATTTCCAAGGGTCCCAGAGCGCCAGGGCCGAGGCGGCCAGGCACAGGCTGCAGAGCTCTGCCCAGCCAAGCTGCAGCCTCGGCCTGGCACTGGCCCCGTCACCTAGCGGCGAAAGTCACCCTCAGCTGCCCAGGGGATGTTCCCCCAAGTGTGTCCCCCTCAGATAAGGCTTGGCCGTTCGGGGCCTTTCAGGGGTGAGGCAGGGCAAGGACAGTGTCCCCCATCTCCTCCTTGTGGGGCTGCTGCTGCAGGCCGAGTCTGGCTGGCTGGCTGGCTGGCACCTTTGCTTTGCAGCTCCCGTGAAAAGCGAGCAAAGGGGCAGACTTTTTTTCTCCTGTGACAGACACGACAGCACCTTTTCCAAGACAATGAAGAAAATGCATCCGAGTTCAACCCAAAAATATTGCAAAGTGTACAAGTTTCCAGAATTGCTCAGTCTTTTTTTTCACAGCATTGTTTTCCCCAAGTGGGGAAGTGCACCAGTCCTGGAGGTACTGCAATACCAGGTTGATGCGTGGAGTGGACAGAGCAAGCTCCCATTCCATCTCCCTGTTCCAAAAATCAATTTAATATATGGTCCCCAGATAGAGGACGTATCAGATATTAAACTGATAAGAACATATATTTTTTTTCTCTCCTAAATCTGTATATATTACAACTGGGGGCCACCGAAACAACGGTGCCCAACTACTGGGCCCAGGCAAACCCTGGGTAAACTGCAAGACAACCTCAGGAACTCAGAGATCCCTTAAAAATTCCCAAACGGGTACTACACTTGATCTTAGCCAAAAGGCCGAGAAGTGATGCCCACAAAGGGTTCGCCGGAAAGACTGCTGCTCGGCAGCTACCCTGCTGACTCGGAGCAACGCTCTGCTGCAGAACCCCAGACTCCTCGGCCAGGAATCTCATTTGCATGACCAGCATGCCCGGCGATATTTTGCATGGCTCCGCCCCCAGATTTCCAAGGGTCCCAGAGCGCCAGGGCCGAGGCGGCCAGGCACAGGCTGCAGAGCTCTGCCCAGCCAAGCTGCAGCCTCGGCCTGGCACTGGCCCCGTCACCTAGCGGCGAAAGTCACCCTCAGCTGCCCAGGGGATGTTCCCCCAAGTGCGTCCCCCTCAGATAAGGCTTGGCCGTTCGGGGCCTTTCAGGGGTGAGGCAGGGCAAGGACAGTGTCCCCCATCTCCTCCTTGTGGGGCTGCTGCTGCAGGCCGAGTCTGGCTGGCTGGCTGGCTGGCTGGCTGGCACCTTTGCTTTGCAGCTCCCGTGAAAAGCGAGCAAAGGGGCAGACTTTTTTTCTCCTGTGACGGGCACGACAGCACCTTTTCCAAGACAATGAAGAAAATGCATCCGAGTTCAACCCAAAAATATTGCAAAGTGCACAAGTTTCCAGAATTGCTCAGTCTTTTTTTTCACAGCATTGTTTTCCCCAAGTGGGGAAGTGCACCAGTCCTGGAGGTACTGCAATACCAGGTTGATGCGTGGAGTGGACAGAGCAAGCTCCCATTCCATCTCCCTGTTCCAAAAATCAATTTAATATATGGTCCCCAGATAGAGGACGTATCAGATATTAAACTGATAAGAACAGATTTTTCTTTTTTTCTCCTAAATCTGTATATATTACAACTGGGGGCCACCGAAACAACGGTGCCCAACTACTGGGCCCAGGCAAACCTTGGGTAAACTGCAAGACAACCTCAGGAACTCATAGAGATCCCTTAAAAATTCCCAAACGGGTACTACACTTGATCTTAGCCAAAAGGTCGAGAAGCGATGCCCACAAAGGGTTCGCCGGAAGGACTGCTGCTCGGCAGCTACCCTGCTGACTCGGAGCAACGCTCTGCTGCAGAACCCCAGACTCCTCGGCCAGGAATAGCATTTACATGACCAGCATGCCCGGCGATATTTTGCATGGCTCCGCCCCCAGATTTCCAAGGGTCCCAGAGCGCCAGGGCCGGGGCGGCCAGGCACAGGCTGCAGAGCTCTGCCCAGCCAAGCTGCAGCCTCGGCCTGGCACTGGCCCCGTCACCTAGCGGCGAAAGTCACCCTCAGCTGCCCAGGGGATGTTCCCCCAAGTGCGTCCCCCTCAGATAAGGCTTGGCCGTACGGGGCCTTTCAGGGGTGAGGCTGGGCAAGGACAGTGTCCCCCCATCTCCTCCTTGTGGGGCTGCTGCTGCAGGCCGAGTCTGGCTGGCTGGCTGGCTGGCTGGCTGGCACCTTTATTTTGCAGCTCCCGTGAAAAGCGAGCAAAGGGGCAGACTTTTTTTCTCCTGTGACAGACACGACAGCACCTTTTCCAAGACAATGAAGAAAATGCATCCGAGTTCAACCCAAAAATATTGCAAAGTGCACAAGTTTCCAGAATTGCTCAGTCTTTTTTTTTCACAGCATTGTTTTCCCCAAGTGGGGAAGTGCACCAGTCCTGGAGGTACTGCAATACCAGGTTGATGCGTGGAGTGGACAGAGCAAGCTCCCATTCCATCTCCCTGTTCCAAAAATCAATTTAATATATGGTCCCCAGATAGAGGTTGTATCAGATATTAAACTGATAAGAACAGACTTTTTTTTTTTTTCTCCTAAATCTGTATATATTACAACTGGGGGCCACCGAAACAACGGTGCCCAACTACTGGGCCCAGGCAAACCCCTGGTAAACTGCAAGACAACCTCAGGAACTCATAGAGATCCCTTAAAAATTCCCAAACGGGTACTACACTTGATCTTAGCCAAAAGGGCGAGAAACGATGCTCACAAAGGGTTCGCCGGAAAGACTGCTGCTCGGCAGCTACCCTGCTGACTCGGAGCAACGCTCTGCTGCAGAACCCCAGACTCCTCGGCCAGGAATAGCATTTGCATGACCAGCATGCCCGGCGATATTTTGCATGGCTCCGCCCCCAGATTTCCAAGGGTCCCAGAGCGCCAGGGCCGAGGCGGCCAGGCACAGGCTGCAGAGCTCTGCCCAGCCAAGCTGCAGCCTCGGCCTGGCACTGGCCCCGTCACCTAGCGGCGAAAGTCACCCTCAGCTGCCCAGGGGATGTTCCCCCAAGTGCGTCCCCCTCAGATAAGGCTTGGCCGTTCGGGGCCTTTCAGGGGTGAGGCAGGGCAAGGACAGTGTCCCCCATCTCCTCCTTGTGGGGCTGCTGCTGCAGGCCGAGTCTGGCTGGCTGGCTGGCTGGCACCTTTGCTTTGCAGCTCCCGTGAAAAGCGAGCAAAGGGGCAGGGCTTTTTTTCTCCTGTGACGGACATGTCAGCACCTTTTCCAAGACAATGAAGAAAATGCATCCGAGTTTAACCCAAAAATATTGCAAAGTGTACAAGTTTCCAGAATTGCTCAGTCTTTTTTTTCACAGCATTGTTTTCCCCAAGTGGGGAAGTGCACCAGTCCTGGAGGTACTGCAATACCAGGTTGATGCGTGGAGTGGAAAGAGCAAGCTCCCATTCCATCTCCCTGTTCCAAAAATCAATTTAATATATGGTCCCCAGATAGAGGACGTATCAGATATTAAACTGATAAGAACAGATGTTTTTTTTTTTTCTCCTAAATCTGTATATATTACAACTGGGGGCCACCGAAACAACGGTGCCCAACTACTGGGCCCAGGCAAACCCCGGGTAAACTGCAAGACAACCTCAGGAACTCATAGAGATCCCTTAAAAATTCCCAAACGGGTACTACACTTGATCTTAGCCAAAAGGCCGAAAAGCGATGCCCATAAAGGGTTCGCCGGAAAGACTGCTGCTCGGCAGCTACCCTGCTGACTCGGAGCAACGCTCTGCTGCAGAACCCCAGACTCCTCAGCCAGGAATATCATTTGCATGACCAGCATGCCCGGCGATATTTTGCATGGCTCCGCCACCAGATTTCCAAGGGTCCCAGAGCGCCAGGGCCGAGGCGGCCAGGCACAGGCTGCAGAGCTCTGCCCAGCCAAGCTGCAGCCTCGGCCTGGCACTGGCCCCGTCACCTAGCGGCGAAAGTCACCCTCAGCTGCCCAGGGGATGTTCCCCCAAGTGTGTCCCCCTCAGATAAGGCTTGGCCGTTCGGGGCCTTTCAGGGGTGAGGCAGGGCAAGGACAGTGTCCCCCATCTCCTCCTTGTGGGGCTGCTGCTGCAGGCCGAGTCTGGCTGGCTGGCTGGCTGGCACCTTTGCTTTGCAGCTCCCGTGAAAAGCGAGCAAAGGGGCAGACTTTTTTTCTCCTGTGACAGACACGACAGCACCTTTTCCAAGACAATGAAGAAAATGCATCCGAGTTCAACCCAAAAATATTGCAAAGTGTACAAGTTTCCAGAATTGCTCAGTCTTTTTTTTCACAGCATTGTTTTCCCCAAGTGGGGAAGTGCACCAGTCCTGGAGGTACTGCAATACCAGGTTGATGCGTGGAGTGGACAGAGCAAGCTCCCATTCCATCTCCCTGTTCCAAAAATCAATTTAATATATGGTCCCCAGATAGAGGACGTATCAGATATTAAACTGATAAGAACATATATTTTTTTTCTCTCCTAAATCTGTATATATTACAACTGGGGGCCACCGAAACAACGGTGCCCAACTACTGGGCCCAGGCAAACCCTGGGTAAACTGCAAGACAACCTCAGGAACTCAGAGATCCCTTAAAAATTCCCAAACGGGTACTACACTTGATCTTAGCCAAAAGGCCGAGAAGTGATGCCCACAAAGGGTTCGCCGGAAAGACTGCTGCTCGGCAGCTACCCTGCTGACTCGGAGCAACGCTCTGCTGCAGAACCCCAGACTCCTCGGCCAGGAATCTCATTTGCATGACCAGCATGCCCGGCGATATTTTGCATGGCTCCGCCCCCAGATTTCCAAGGGTCCCAGAGCGCCAGGGCCGAGGCGGCCAGGCACAGGCTGCAGAGCTCTGCCCAGCCAAGCTGCAGCCTCGGCCTGGCACTGGCCCCGTCACCTAGCGGCGAAAGTCACCCTCAGCTGCCCAGGGGATGTTCCCCCAAGTGCGTCCCCCTCAGATAAGGCTTGGCCGTTCGGGGCCTTTCAGGGGTGAGGCAGGGCAAGGACAGTGTCCCCCATCTCCTCCTTGTGGGGCTGCTGCTGCAGGCCGAGTCTGGCTGGCTGGCTGGCTGGCTGGCTGGCACCTTTGCTTTGCAGCTCCCGTGAAAAGCGAGCAAAGGGGCAGACTTTTTTTCTCCTGTGACGGGCACGACAGCACCTTTTCCAAGACAATGAAGAAAATGCATCCGAGTTCAACCCAAAAATATTGCAAAGTGCACAAGTTTCCAGAATTGCTCAGTCTTTTTTTTCACAGCATTGTTTTCCCCAAGTGGGGAAGTGCACCAGTCCTGGAGGTACTGCAATACCAGGTTGATGCGTGGAGTGGACAGAGCAAGCTCCCATTCCATCTCCCTGTTCCAAAAATCAATTTAATATATGGTCCCCAGATAGAGGACGTATCAGATATTAAACTGATAAGAACAGATTTTTTTTTTTTTCTTTTTTTCTTTTTTTTCTCCTAAATCTGTATATATTATAACTGGGGGCCACCGAAACAACGGTGCCCAACTACTGGGCCCAGGCAAACCCTGGGTAAACTGCAAGACAACCTCAGGAACTCATAAAGATCCCTTAAAAATTCCCAAACGGGTACTACACTTGATCTTAGCCAAAAGGCCGAAAAGAATTGCCCACAAAGGGTTCGCCGGAAAGACTGCTGCTCGGCAGCTACCCTGCTGACTCGGAGCAACGCTCTGCTGCAGAACCCCAGACTCCTCGGCCAGGAATATCATTTGCATGACCAGCATGCCCGGCGATATTTTGCATGGCTCCGCCCCCAGATTTCCAAGGGTCCCAGAACGCCAGGGCCGAGGCGGCCAGGCACAGGCTGCAGAGCTCTGCCCAGCCAAGCTGCAGCCTCGGCCTGGCACTGGCCCCGTCACCTAGCGGCGAAAGTCACCCTCAGCTGCCCAGGGGATGTTCCCCCAAGTGCGTCCCCCTCAGATAAGGCTTGGCCGTTCGGGCCTTTCAGGGGTGAGGCAGGGCAAGGACAGTGTCCCCCATCTCCTCCTTGTGGGGCTGCTGCTGCAGGCCGAGTCTGGCTGGCTGGCTGGCTGGCTGGCTGGCTGGCACCTTTGCTTTGCAGCTCCCGTGAAAAGCGAGCAAAGGGGCAGACTTTTTTTCTCCTGTGACGGGCACGACAGCACCTTTTCCAAGACAATGAAGAAAATGCACCCGAGTTCAACCCAAAAATATTGCGAAGTGCACAAGTTTCCAGAATTGCTCAGTCTTTTTTTTTCACAGCATTGTTTTCCCCAAGTGGGGAAGTGCAACAGTCCTGGAGGTACTGCAATACCAGGTTGATGCGTGGAGTGGACAGAGCAAGCTCCCATTCCATCTCCCTGTTCCAAAAATAAATTTAATATATGGTCCCCAGATAGAGAACGTATCAGATATTAAACTGATAAGAACAGATGTTTTTTTTTTTCTCTCCTAAATCTGTATATATTACAACTGGGGGCCACCGAAACAACGGTGCCCAACTACTGGGCCCAGGCAAACCCCGGGTAAACTGCAAGACAACCTCAGGAACTCATAGAGATCCCTTAAAAATTCCCAAACGGGTACTACACTTGATCTTAGCCAAAAGGCCGAGAAGCGATGCCCACAAAGGGTTCGCCGGAAAGACTGCTGCTCGGCAGCTACCCTGCTGACTCGGAGCAACGCTCTGCTGCAGAACCCCAGACTCCTCAGCCAGGAATATCATTTGCATGACCAGCATGCCCGGCGATATTTTGCATGGCTCCGCCCCCAGATTTCCAAGGGTCCCAGAGCGCCAGGGCCGAGGCGGCCAGGCACAGGCTGCAGAGCTCTGCCCAGCCAAGCTGCAGCCTCGGCCTGGCACTGGCCCCGTCACCTAGCGGCGAAAGTCACCCTCAGCTGCCCAGGGGATGTTCCCCCAAGTGCGTCCCCCTCAGATAAGGCTTGGCCGTTCGGGGCCTTTCAGGGGTGAGGCAGGGCAAGGACAGTGTCCCCCATCTCCTCCTTGTGGGGCTGCTGCTGCAGGCCGAGTCTGGCTGGCTGGCTGGCTGGCTGGCTGGCACCTTTGCTTTGCAGCTCCCGTGAAAAGCGAGCAAAGGGGCAGACTTTTTTTCTCCTGTGACGGGCACGACAGCACCTTTTCCAAGACAATGAAGAAAATGCATCCGAGTTCAACCCAAAAATATTGTAAAGTGCACAAGTTTCCAGAATTGCTCAGTCTTTTTTTTCACAGCATTGTTTTCCCCAAGTGGGGAAGTGCACCAGTCCTGGAGGTACTGCAATACCAGGTTGATGCGTGGAGTGGACAGAGCAAGCTCCCATTCCATCTCCCTGTTCCAAAAATCAATTTAATATATGGTCCCCAGATAGAGGACGTATCAGATATTAAACTGATAAGAACAGATTTTCTTTTTTTCTCCTAAATCTGTATATATTACAACTGGGGGCCACCGAAACAACGGTGCCCAACTACTGGGCCCAGGCAAACCCTGGGTAAACTGCAAGACAACCTCAGGAACTCATAGAGATCCCTTAAAAATTCCCAAACGGGTACTACACTTGATCTTAGCCAAAAGGTCGAGAAGCGATGCCCACAAAGGGTTCGCCGGAAAGACTGCTGCTCGGCAGCTACCCTGCTGACTCGGAGCAACGCTCTGCTGCAGAACCCCAGACTCCTCGGCCAGGAATAGCATTTACATGACCAGCATGCCCGGCGATATTTTGCATGGCTCCGCCCCCAGATTTCCAAGGGTCCCAGAGCGCCAGGGCCGGGGCGGCCAGGCACAGGCTGCAGAGCTCTGCCCAGCCAAGCTGCTGCCTCGGCCTGGCACTGGCCCCGTCACCTAGCGGCGAAAGTCACCCTCAGCTGCCCAGGGGATGTTCCCCCAAGTGCGTCCCCCTCAGATAAGGCTTGGCCGTACGGGGCCTTTCAGGGGTGAGGCTGGGCAAGGACAGTGTCCCCCCATCTCCTCCTTGTGGGGCTGCTGCTGCAGGCCGAGTCTGGCTGGCTGGCTGGCTGGCTGGCACCTTTATTTTGCAGCTCCCGTGAAAAGCGAGCAAAGGGGCAGACTTTTTTTCTCCTGTGACAGACACGACAGCACCTTTTCCAAGACAATGAAGAAAATGCATCCGAGTTCAACCCAAAAATATTGCAAAGTGCACAAGTTTCCAGAATTGCTCAGTCTTTTTTTTTCACAGCATTGTTTTCCCCAAGTGGGGAAGTGCACCAGTCCTGGAGGTACTGCAATACCAGGTTCATGCGTGGAGTGGACAGAGCAAGCTCCCATTCCATCTCCCTGTTCCAAAAATCAATTTAATATATGGTCCCCAGATAGAGGACGTATCAGATATTAAACTGATAAGAACAGATTTGTTTTCTTTTTTTTCTCCTAAATCTGTATATATTACAACTGGGGGCCACCGAAACAACGGTGCCCAACTACTGGGCCCAGGCAAACCCCTGGTAAACTGCAAGACAACCTCAGAAACTCATAGAGATCCCTTAAAAATTCCCAAACGGGTACTACACTTGATCTTAGCCAAAAGGGCGAGAAGCGATGCCCACAAAGGGTTCGCCGGAAAGACTGCTGCTCGGCAGCTACCCTGCTGACTCGGAGCAACGCTCTGCTGCAGAACCCCAGACTCCTCGGCCAGGAATAGCATTTGCATGACCAGCATGCCCGGCGATATTTTGCATGGCTCCGCCCCCAGATTTCCAAGGGTCCCAGAGCGCCAGGGCCGAGGCGGCCAGGCACAGGCTGCAGAGCTCTGCCCAGCCAAGCTGCAGCCTCGGCCTGGCACTGGCCCCGTCACCTAGCGGCGAAAGTCACCCTCAGCTGCCCAGGGGATGTTCCCCCAAGTGCGTCCCCCTCAGATAAGGCTTGGCCGTTCGTGGCCGTACGGGGCCTTTCAGGGGTGAGGCAGGGCAAGGACAGTGTCCCCCCATCTCCTCCTTGTGGGGCTGCTGCTGCAGGCCGAGTCTGGCTGGCTGGCTGGCTGGCTGGCTGGCTGGCACCTTTGCTTTGCAGCTCCCGTGAAAAGCGAGCAAAGGGGCAGACTTTTTTTCTCCTGTGACAGACACGACAGCACCTTTTCCAAGACAATGAAGAAAATGCATCCGAGTTCAACCCAAAAATATTGCAAAGTGCACAAGTTTCCAGAATTGCTCAGTCTTTTTTTTTCACAGCATTGTTTTCCCCAAGTGGGGAAGTGCACCAGTCCTGGAGGTACTGCAATACCAGGTTGATGCGTGGAGTGGACAGAGCAAGCTCCCATTCCATCTCCCTGTTCCAAAAATCAATTTAATATATGGTCCCCAGATAGAGGACGTATCAGATATTAAACTGATAAGAACAGATGTTTTTTTTTTTTCTCCTAAATCTGTATATATTACAACTGGGGGCCACCGAAACAACGGTGCCCAACTACTGGGCCCAGGCAAACCCCGGGTAAACTGCAAGACAACCTCAGGAACTCATAGAGATCCCTTAAAAATTCCCAAACGGGTACTACACTTAATCTTAGCCAAAAGGCCGAGAAGCGATGCCCATAAAGGGTTCGCCGGAAAGACTGCTGCTCGGCAGCTACCCTGCTGACTCGGAGCAACGCTCTGCTGCAGAACCCCAGACTCCTCAGCCAGGAATAGCATTTGCATGACCAGCATGCCCGGCGATATTTTGCATGGCTCCGCCCCCAGATTTCCAAGGGTCCCAGACCGCCAGGGCCGAGGCGGCCAGGCACAGGCTGCAGAGCTCTGCCCAGCCAAGCTGCAGCCTCGGCCTGGCACTGGCCCCGTCACCTAGCGGCGAAAGTCACCCTCAGCTGCCCAGGGGATGTTCCCCCAAGTGCGTCCCCCTCAGATAAGGCTTGGCCGTTCGGGGCCTTTCAGAGGTGAGGCAGGGCAAGGACAGTGTCCCCCATCTCCTCCTTGTGGGGCTGCTGCTGCAGGCCGAGTCTGGCTGGCTGGCTGGCTGGCACCTTTGCTTTGCAGCTCCCGTGAAAAGCGAGCAAAGGGGCAGACTTTTTTTCTCCTGTGACAGACACGACAGCACCTTTTCCAAGACAATGAAGAAAATGCATCCGAGTTCAACCCAAAAATATTGCAAAGTGTACAAGTTTCCAGAATTGCTCAGTCTTTTTTTTCACAGCATTGTTTTCCCCAAGTGGGGAAGTGCACCAGTCCTGGAGGTACTGCAATACCAGGTTGATGCGTGGAGTGGACAGAGCAAGCTCCCATTCCATCTCCCTGTTCCAAAAATCAATTTAATATATGGTCCCCAGATAGAGGACATATCAGATATTAAACTGATAAGAACATATATTTTTTTTTCTCTACTAAATCTGTATATATTACAACTGGGGGCCACCGAAACAACGGTGCCCAACTACTGGGCCCAGGCAAACCCTGGGTAAACTGCAAGACAACCTCAGGAACTCAGAGATCCCTTAAAAATTCCCAAACAGGTACTACACTTGATCTTAACCAAAAGGCCGAGAAGCGATGCCCACAAAGGGTTCGCCGGAAAGACTGCTGCTCGGCAGCTACCCTGCTGACTCGGAGCAACGCTCTGCTGCAGAACCCCAGACTCCTCGGCCAGGAATCTCATTTGCATGACCAGCATGCCCGGCGATATTTTGCATGGCTCCGCCCCCAGATTTCCAAGGGTCCCAGAGCGCCAGGGCCGAGGCGGCCAGGCACAGGCTGCAGAGCTCTGCCCAGCCAAGCTGCAGCCTCGGCCTGGCACTGGCCCCGTCACCTAGCGGTGAAAGTCACCCTCAGCTGCCCAGGGGATGTTCCCCCAAGTGCGTCCCCCTCAGAGAAGGCTTGGCCGTTCGTGGCCGTACGGGGCCTTTCAGGGGTGAGGCTGGGCAAGGACAGTGTCCCCCCATCTCCTCCTTGTGGGGCTGCTGCTGCAGGCCGAGTCTGGCTGGCTGGCTGGCACCTTTATTTTGCAGCTCCCGTGAAAAGCGAGCAAAGGGGCAGACTTTTTTTCTCCTGTGACAGACACGACAGCACCTTTTCCAAGACAATGAAGAAAATGCATCCGAGTTCAACCCAAAAATATTGCAAAGTGCACAAGTTTCCAGAATTGCTCAGTCTTTTTTTTTCACAGCATTGTTTTCCCCAAGTGGGGAAGTGCACCAGTCCTGGAGGTACTGCAATACCAGGTTGATGCGTGGAGTTGACAGAGCAAGCTCCCATTCCATCTCCCTGTTCCAAAAATCAATTTAATATATGGTCCTCAGATAGAGGACGTATCAGATATTAAACTGATAAGAACAGATTTTTTTTTTTTTCTTCTAAATCTGTATATATTACAACTGGGGGCCACCGAAACAACAGTGCCCAACTACTGGGCCCAGGCAAACCCGGGTAAACTGCAAGACACCCTCAGAAACTCAAAGAGATCCCTTAAAAATTCCCAAACGGGTACTGCACTTGATCTTAGCCAAAAGGGCGAGAAGCGATGCCCACAAAGGGTTTGCCGGAAAGACTGCTGCTCGGCAGCTACCCTGCTGACTCGGAGCAACGCTCTGCTGCAGAACCCCAGACTCCTCGGCCAGGAATAGCATTTGCATGACCAGCATGCCCGGCGATATTTTGCATGGCTCCGCCCCCAGATTTCCAAGGGTCCCAGAGCGCCAGGGCCGAGGCGGCCAGGCACAGGCTGCAGAGCTCTGCCCAGCCAAGCTGCAGCCTCGGCCTGGCACTGGCCCCGTCACCTAGCGGCGAAAGTCACCCTCAGCTGCCCAGGGGATGTTCCCCCAAGTGCGTCCCCCTCAGATAAGGCTTGGCCGTTCGTGGCCGTACGGGGCCTTTCAGGGGTGAGGCAGGGCAAGGACAGTGTCCCCCCATCTCCTCCTTGTGGGGCTGCTGCTGCAGGCCGAGTCTGGCTGGCTGGCTGGCTGGCTGGCACCTTTGCTTTGCAGCTCCCGTGAAAAGCGAGCAAAGGGGCAGACTTTTTTTCTCCTGTGACAGACACGACAGCACCTTTTCCAAGACAATGAAGAAAATGCATCCGAGTTCAACCCAAAAATATTGCAAAGTGCACAAGTTTCCAGAATTGCTCAGTCTTTTTTTTTCACAGCATTGTTTTCCCCAAGTGGGGAAGTGCACCAGTCCTGGAGGTACTGCAATACCAGGTTGATGCGTGGAGTGGACAGAGCAAGCTCCAATTCGATCTCCCTGTTCCAAAAATCAATTTAATATATGGTCCCCAGATAGAGAACGTATCAGATATTAAACTGATAAGAACAGATGTTTTTTTTTTTTCTCCTAAATCTGTATATATTACAACTGGGGGCCACCGAAACAACGGTGCCCAACTACTGGGCCCAGGCAAACCCCGGGTAAACTGCAAGACAACCTCAGGAACTCATAGAGATCCCTTAAAAATTCCCAAACGGGTACTACACTTGATCTTAGCCAAAAGGCCGAGAAGCGATGCCCATAAAGGGTTCGCCGGAAAGACTGCTGCTCGGCAGCTACCCTGCTGACTCGGAGCAACGCTCTGCTGCAGAACCCCAGACTCCTCAGCCAGGAATAGCATTTGCATGACCAGCATGCCCGGCGATATTTTGCATGGCTCCGCCCCCAGATTTCCAAGGGTCCCAGAGCGCCAGGGCCGAGGCGGCCAGGCACAGGCTGCAGAGCTCTGCCCAGCCAAGCTGCAGCCTCGGCCTGGCACTGGCCCCGTCACCTAGCGGCGAAAGTCACCCTCAGCTGCCCAGGGGATGTTCCCCCAAGTGCGTCCCCCTCAGATAAGGCTTGGCCGTTCGGGGCCTTTCAGGGGTGAGGCAGGGCAAGGACAGTGTCCCCCATCTCCTCCTTGTGGGGCTGCTGCTGCAGGCCGAGTCTGGCTGGCTGGCTGGCTGGCACCTTTGCTTTGCAGCTCCCGTGAAAAGCGAGCAAAGGGGCAGACTTTTTTTCTCCTGTGACAGACACGACAGCACCTTTTCCAAGACAATGAAGAAAATGCATCCGAGTTCAACCCAAAAATATTGCAAAGTGTACAAGTTTCCAGAATTGCTCAGTCTTTTTTTTCACAGCATTGTTTTCCCCAAGTGGGGAAGTGCACCAGTCCTGGAGGTACTGCAATACCAGGTTGATGCGTGGAGTGGACAGAGCAAGCTCCCATTCCATCTCCCTGTTCCAAAAATCAATTTAATATATGGGCCCCAGATAGAGGACGTATCAGATATTAAACTGATAAGAACATATATTTTTTTTTTCTCTCCTAAATCTGTATATATTACAACTGGGGGCCACCGAAACAACAGTGCCCAACTACTGGGCCCAGGCAAACGCTGGGTAAACTGCAAGACAACCTCAGGAACTCAGAGATCCCTTAAAAATTCCCAAACGGGTACTACACTTGATCTTAGCCAAAAGGCCGAGAAGCGATGCCCACAAAGGGTTCGCCGGAAAGACTGCTGCTCGGCAGCTACCCTGCTGACTCGGAGCAACGCTCTGCTGCAGAACCCCAGACTCCTCGGCCAGGAATCTCATTTGCATGACCAGCATGCCCGGCGATATTTTGCATGGCTCCGCCCCCAGATTTCCAAGGGTCCCAGAGCGCCAGGGCCGAGGCGGCCAGGCACAGGCTGCAGAGCTCTGCCCAGCCAAGCTGCAGCCTCGGCCTGGCACTGGCCCCGTCACCTAGCGGCGAAAGTCACCCTCAGCTGCCCAGGGGATGTTCCCCCAAGTGCGTCCCCCTCAGATAAGGCTTGGCCGTTCGGGGCCTTTCAGGGGTGAGGCAGGGCAAGGACAGTGTCCCCCATCTCCTCCTTGTGGGGCTGCTGCTGCAGGCCGAGTCTGGCTGGCTGGCTGGCTGGCTGGCTGGCACCTTTGCTTTGCAGCTCCCGTGAAAAGCGAGCAAAGGGGCAGACTTTTTTTCTCCTGTGACGGGCACGACAGCACCTTTTCCAAGACAATGAAGAAAATGCATCCGAGTTCAACCCAAAAATATTGCAAAGTGCACAAGTTTCCAGAATTGCTCAGTCTTTTTTTTCACAGCATTGTTTTCCCCAAGTGGGGAAGTGCACCAGTCCTGGAGGTACTGCAATACCAGGTTGATGCGTGGAGTGGACAGAGCAAGCTCCCATTCCATCTCCCTGTTCCAAAAATCAATTTAATATATGGTCCCCAGATAGAGGACGTATCAGATATTAAACTGATAAGAACAGATTTTTTTTTTTTTTCTTTTTTTCTTTATTTTCTCCTAAATCTGTATATATTATAACTGGGGGCCACCGAAACAACGGTGCCCAACTACTGGGCCCAGGCAAACCCTGGGTAAACTGCAAGACAACCTCAGGAACTCATAGAGATCCCTTAAAAATTCCCAAACGGGTACTACACTTGATCTTAGCCAAAAGGGCGAGAAACGATGCCCACAAAGGGTTCGCCGGAAAGACTGCTGCTCGGCAGCTACCCTGCTGACTCGGAGCAACGCTCTGCTGCAGAACCCCAGACTCCTCGGCCAGGAATATCATTTGCATGACCAGCATGCCCAGCGATATTTTGCATGGCTCCGCCCCCAGATTTTCAAGGGTCCCAGAGCGCCAGGGCCGAGGCGGCCAGGCACAGGCTGCAGAGCTCTGCCCAGCCAAGCTGCAGCCTCGGCCTGGCACTGGCCCCGTCACCTAGCGGCGAAAGTCACCCTCAGCTGCCCAGGGGATGTTCCCCCAAGTGCGTCCCCCTCAGATAAGGCTTGGCCGTTCGGGGCCTTTCAGGGGTGAGGCAGGGCAAGGACAGTGTCCCCCATCTCCTCCTTGTGGGGCTGCTGCTGCAGGCCGAGTCTGGCTGGCTGGCTGGCTGGCACCTTTGCTTTGCAGCTCCCGTGAAAAGCGAGCAAAGGGGCAGACTTTTTTTCTCCTGTGACGGACACGACAGCACCTTTTCCAAGACAATGAAGAAAATGCATCCGAGTTCAACCCAAAAATATTGCAAAGTGTACAAGTTTCCAGAATTGCTCAGTCTTTTTTTTCACAGCATTGTTTTCCCCAAGTGGGGAAGTGCACCAGTCCTGGAGGTACTGCAATACCAGGTTGATGCGTGGAGTGGAAAGAGCAAGCTCCCATTACATCTCCCTGTTCCAAAAATCAATTTAATATATGGTCCCCAGATAGAGGACGTATCAGATATTAAACTGATAAGAACAGATTTTTTTTTTTTTTTATATCTCCTAAATCTGTATATATTACAACTGGGGGCCACCGAAACAACGGTGCCCAACTACTGGGCCCAGGCAAACCCTGGGTAAACTGCAAGACAACCTCAGGAACTCATAGAGATCCCTTAAAAATTCCCAAACGGATACTACACTTGATCTTAGCCAAAAGGCCGAGAAGCGATGCCCACAAAGCGTTCGCCGGAAAGACTGCTGCTCGGCAGCTACCCTGCTGACTCGGAGCAACGCTCTGCTGCAGAACCCCAGACTCCTCGGCCAGGAATAGCATTTGCATGACCAGCATGCCCGGCGATATTTTGCATGGCTCCGCCCCCAGATTTCCAAGGGTCCCAGAGCGCCAGGGCCGAGGCGGCCAGGCACAGGCTGCAGAGCTCTGCCCAGCCAAGCTGCAGCCTCGGCCTGGCACTGGCCCCGTCACCTAGCGGCGAAAGTCACCCTCAGCTGCCCAGGGGATGTTCCCCCAAGTGCGTCCCCCTCAGATAAGGCTTGGCCGTTCGGGCCTTTCAGGGGTGAGGCAGGGCAAGGACAGTGTCCCCCATCTCCTCCTTGTGGGGCTGCTGCTGCAGGCCGAGTCTGGCTGGCTGGCTGGCTGGCTGGCTGGCACCTTTGCTTTGCAGCTCCCGTGAAAAGCGAGCAAAGGGGCAGACTTTTTTTCTCCTGTGACGGGCACGACAGCACCTTTTCCAAGACAATGAAGAAAATGCATCCGAGTTCAACCCAAAAATATTGCAAAGTGCACAAGTTTCCAGAATTGCTCAGTCTTTTTTTTTCACAGCATTGTTTTCCCCAAGTGGGGAAGTGCACCAGTCCTGGAGGTACTGCAATACCAGGTTGATGCGTGGAGTGGACAGAGCAAGCTCCCATTCCATCTCCCTGTTCCAAAAATCAATTTAATATATGGTCCCCAGATAGAGGACGTATCAGATATTAAACTGATAAGAACAGATGTTTTTTTTTTCTCTCCTAAATCTGTATATATTACAACTGGGGACAACCGAAACAACGGTGCCCAACTACTGGGCCCAGGCAAACCCTGGGTAAACTGCAAGACAACCTCAGAAACTCATAGAGATCCCTTAAAAATTCCCAAACGGGTACTACACTTGATCTTAGCCAAAAGGTCGAGAAGCGATGCCCACAAAGGGTTCGCCGGAAAGACTGCTGCTCGGCAGCTACCCTGCTGACTCGGAGCAACGCTCTGCTGCAGAACCCCAGACTCCTCGGCCAGGAATAGCATTTACATGACCAGCATGCCCGGCGATATTTTGCATGGCTCCGCCCCCAGATTTCCAAGGGTCCCAGAGCGCCAGGGCCGGGGCGGCCAGGCACAGGCTGCAGAGCTCTGCCCAGCCAAGCTGCAGCCTCGGCCTGGCACTGGCCCCGTCACCTAGCGGCGAAAGTCACCCTCAGCTGCCCAGGGGATGTTCCCCCAAGTGCGTCCCCCTCAGATAAGGCTTGGCCGTACGGGGCCTTTCAGGGGTGAGGCTGGGCAAGGACAGTGTCCCCCCATCTCCTCCTTGTGGGGCTGCTGCTGCAGGCCGAGTCTGGCTGGCTGGCTGGCTGGCACCTTTATTTTGCAGCTCCCGTGAAAAGCGAGCAAAGGGGTAGACTTTTTTTCTCCTGTGACAGACACGACAGCACCTTTTCCAAGACAATGAAGAAAATGCATCCGAGTTCAACCCAAAAATATTGCAAAGTGCACAAGTTTCCAGAATTGCTCAGTCTTTTTTTTTCACAGCATTGTTTTCCCCAAGTGGGGAAGTGCACCAGTCCTGGAGGTACTGCAATACCAGGTTGATGCGTGGAGTGGACAGAGCAAGCTCCCATTCCATCACCCTGTTCCAAAAATCAATTTAATATATGGTCCCCAGATAGAGGTTGTATCAGATATTAAACTGATAAGAACAGATTTTTTTTTTTTTTTCTCCTAAATCTGTATATATTACAACTGGGGGCCACCGAAACAACGGTGCCCAACTACTGGGCCCAGGCAAACCCCGGGTAAACTGCAAGACAACCTCAGGAACTCATAGAGATCCCTTAAAAATTCCCAAACGGGTACTACACTTGATCTTAGCCAAAAGGCCGAGAAGCGATGCCCATAAAGGGTTCGCCGGAAAGACTGCTGCTCGGCAGCTACCCTGCTGACTCGGAGCAACGCTCTGCTGCAGAACCCCAGACTCCTCAGCCAGGAATAGCATTTGCATGACCAGCATGCCCGGCGATATTTTGCATGGCTCCGCCCCCAGATTTCCAAGGGTCCCAGAGCGCCAGGGCCGAGGCGGCCAGGCACAGGCTGCAGAGCTCTGCCCAGCCAAGCTGCAGCCTCGGCCTGGCACTGGCCCCGTCACCTAGCGGCGAAAGTCACCCTCAGCTGCCCAGGGGATGTTCCCCCAAGTGCGTCCCCCTCAGATAAGGCTTGGCCGTTCGGGGCCTTTCAGGGGTGAGGCAGGGCAAGGACAGTGTCCCCCATCTCCTCCTTGTGGGGCTGCTGCTGCAGGCCGAGTCTGGCTGGCTGGCTGGCTGGCACCTTTGCTTTGCAGCTCCCGTGAAAAGCGAGCAAAGGGGCAGACTTTTTTTCTCCTGTGACAGACACGACAGCACCTTTTCCAAGACAATGAAGAAAATGCATCCGAGTTCAACCCAAAAATATTGCAAAGTGTACAAGTTTCCAGAATTGCTCAGTCTTTTTTTTCACAGCATTGTTTTCCCCAAGTGGGGAAGTGCACCAGTCCTGGAGGTACTGCAATTCCAGGTTGATGCGTGGAGTGGACAGAGCAAGCTCCCATTCCATCTCCCTGTTCCAAAAATCAATTTAATATATGGGCCCCAGATAGAGGACGTATCAGATATTAAACTGATAAGAACATATATTTTTTTTTTCTCTCCTAAATCTGTATATATTACAACTGGGGGCCACCGAAACAACAGTGCCCAACTACTGGGCCCAGGCAAACGCTGGGTAAACTGCAAGACAACCTCAGGAACTCAGAGATCCCTTAAAAATTCCCAAACGGGTACTACACTTGATCTTAGCCAAAAGGCCGAGAAGCGATGCCCACAAAGGGTTCGCCGGAAAGACTGCTGCTCGGCAGCTACCCTGCTGACTCGGAGCAACGCTCTGCTGCAGAACCCCAGACTCCTCGGCCAGGAATCTCATTTGCATGACCAGCATGCCCGGCGATATTTTGCATGGCTCCGCCCCCAGATTTCCAAGGGTCCCAGAGCGCCAGGGCCGAGGCGGCCAGGCACAGGCTGCAGAGCTCTGCCCAGCCAAGCTGCAGCCTCGGCCTGGCACTGGCCCCGTCACCTAGCGGCGAAAGTCACCCTCAGCTGCCCAGGGGATGTTCCCCCAAGTGCGTCCCCCTCAGATAAGGCTTGGCCGTTCGGGGCCTTTCAGGGGTGAGGCAGGGCAAGGACAGTGTCCCCCATCTCCTCCTTGTGGGGCTGCTGCTGCAGGCCGAGTCTGGCTGGCTGGCTGGCTGGCTGGCTGGCTGGCACCTTTGCTTTGCAGCTCCCGTGAAAAGCGAGCAAAGGGGCAGACTTTTTTTCTCCTGTGACGGGCACGACAGCACCTTTTCCAAGACAATGAAGAAAATGCATCCGAGTTCAACCCAAAAATATTGCAAAGTGCACAAGTTTCCAGAATTGCTCAGTCTTTTTTTTCACAGCATTGTTTTCCCCAAGTGGGGAAGTGCACCAGTCCTGGAGGTACTGCAATACCAGGTTGATGCGTGGAGTGGACAGAGCAAGCTCCCATTCCATCTCCCTGTTCCAAAAATCAATTTAATATATGGTCCCCAGATAGAGGACGTATCAGATATTAAACTGATAAGAACAGATTTTTTTTTTTTTTCTTTTTTTCTTTATTTTCTCCTAAATCTGTATATATTATAACTGGGGGCCACCGAAACAACGGTGCCCAACTACTGGGCCCAGGCAAACCCTGGGTAAACTGCAAGACAACCTCAGGAACTCATAGAGATCCCTTAAAAATTCCCAAACGGGTACTACACTTGATCTTAGCCAAAAGGCCGAAAAGCGATGCCCACAAAGGGTTCGCCGGAAAGACTGCTGCTCGGCAGCTACCCTGCTGACTCGGAGCAACGTTCTGCTGCAGAACCCCAGACTCCTCGGCCAGGAATAGCATTTGCATGACCAGCATGCCCGGCAATATTTTGCATGGCTCCGCCCCCAGATTTCCAAGGGTCCCAGAGCGCCAGGGCCGGGGCGGCCAGGCACAGGCTGCAGAGCTCTGCCCAGCCAAGCTGCAGCCTCGGCCTGGCACTGGCCCCGTCACCTAGCGGCGAAAGTCACCCTCAGCTGCCCAGGGGATGTTCCCCCAAGTGCGTCCCCCTCAGATAAGGCTTGGCCGTTCGTGGCCGTACGGGGCCTTTCAGGGGTGAGGCTGGGCAAGGACAGTGTCCCCCCATCTCCTCCTTGTGGGGCTGCTGCTGCAGGCCGAGTCTGGCTGGCTGGCTGGCTGGCTGGCACCTTTATTTTGCAGCTCCCGTGAAAAGCGAGCAAAGGGGCAGACTTTTTTTCTCCTGTGACAGACACGACAGCACCTTTTCCAAGATAATGAAGAAAATGCATCCGAGTTCAACCCAAAAATATTGCAAAGTGCACAAGTTTCCAGAATTGCTCAGTCTTTTTTTTTCACAGCATTGTTTTCCCCAAGTGGGGAAGTGCACCAGTCCTGGAGGTACTGCAATACCAGGTTGATGCGTGGAGTGGACAGAGCAAGCTCCCATTCCATCTCCCTGTTCCAAAAATCAATTTAAAATATGGTCCCCAGATAGAGGTCGTATCAGATATTAAACTGATAAGAACAGATTTTTTTTTTTTTCTCCTAAATCTGTATATATTACAACTGGGGGCCACCGAAACAACAGTGCCCAACTACTGGGCCCAGGCAAACCCCTGGTAAACTGCAAGACAACCTCAGGAACTCATAGAGATCCCTTAAAAATTCCCAAACGGGTACTACACTTGATCTTAGCCAAAAGGGCGAGAAACGATGCCCACAAAGGGTTCGCCGGAAAGACTGCTGCTCGGCAGCTACCCTGCTGACTCGGAGCAACGCTCTGCTGCAGAACCCCAGACTCCTCGGCCAGGAATATCATTTGCATGACCAGCATGCCCAGCGATATTTTGCATGGCTCCGCCCCCAGATTTTCAAGGGTCCCAGAGCGCCAGGGCCGAGGCGGCCAGGCACAGGCTGCAGAGCTCTGCCCAGCCAAGCTGCAGCCTCGGCCTGGCACTGGCCCCGTCACCTAGCGGCGAAAGTCACCCTCAGCTGCCCAGGGGATGTTCCCCCAAGTGCGTCCCCCTCAGATAAGGCTTGGCCGTTCGGGGCCTTTCAGGGGTGAGGCAGGGCAAGGACAGTGTCCCCCATCTCCTCCTTGTGGGGCTGCTGCTGCAGGCCGAGTCTGGCTGGCTGGCTGGCACCTTTGCTTTGCAGCTCCCGTGAAAAGCGAGCAAAGGGGCAGACTTTTTTTCTCCTGTGACGGACACGACAGCACCTTTTCCAAGACAATGAAGAAAATGCATCCGAGTTCAACCCAAAAATATTGCAAAGTGTACAAGTTTCCAGAATTGCTCAGTCTTTTTTTTCACAGCATTGTTTTCCCCAAGTGGGGAAGTGCACCAGTCCTGGAGGTACTGCAATACCAGGTTGATGCGTGGAGTGGAAAGAGCAAGCTCCCATTACATCTCCCTGTTCCAAAAATCAATTTAATATATGGTCCCCAGATAGAGGACGTATCAGATATTAAACTGATAAGAACAGATTTTTTTTTTTTTTTATATCTCCTAAATCTGTATATATTACAACTGGGGGCCACCGAAACAACGGTGCCCAACTACTGGGCCCAGGCAAACCCTGGGTAAACTGCAAGACAACCTCAGGAACTCATAGAGATCCCTTAAAAATTCCCAAACGGGTACTACACTTGATCTTAGCCAAAAGGCCGAGAAGCGATGCCCACAAAGCGTTCGCCGGAAAGACTGCTGCTCGGCAGCTACCCTGCTGACTCGGAGCAACGCTCTGCTGCAGAACCCCAGACTCCTCGGCCAGGAATAGCATTTGCATGACCAGCATGCCCGGCGATATTTTGCATGGCTCCGCCCCCAGATTTCCAAGGGTCCCAGAGCGCCAGGGCCGAGGCGGCCAGGCACAGGCTGCAGAGCTCTGCCCAGCCAAGCTGCAGCCTCGGCCTGGCACTGGCCCCGTCACCTAGCGGCGAAAGTCACCCTCAGCTGCCCAGGGGATGTTCCCCCAAGTGCGTCCCCCTCAGATAAGGCTTGGCCGTTCGGGCCTTTCAGGGGTGAGGCAGGGCAAGGACAGTGTCCCCCATCTCCTCCTTGTGGGGCTGCTGCTGCAGGCCGAGTCTGGCTGGCTGGCTGGCTGGCTGGCTGGCACCTTTGCTTTGCAGCTCCCGTGAAAAGCGAGCAAAGGGGCAGACTTTTTTTCTCCTGTGACGGGCACGACAGCACCTTTTCCAAGACAATGAAGAAAATGCATCCGAGTTCAACCCAAAAATATTGCAAAGTGCACAAGTTTCCAGAATTGCTCAGTCTTTTTTTTTCACAGCATTGTTTTCCCCAAGTGGGGAAGTGCACCAGTCCTGGAGGTACTGCAATACCAGGTTGATGCGTGGAGTGGACAGAGCAAGCTCCCATTCCATCTCCCTGTTCCAAAAATCAATTTAATATATGGTCCCCAGATAGAGGACGTATCAGATATTAAACTGATAAGAACAGATGTTTTTTTTTTCTCTCCTAAATCTGTATATATTACAACTGGGGACAACCGAAACAACGGTGCCCAACTACTGGGCCCAGGCAAACCCTGGGTAAACTGCAAGACAACCTCAGAAACTCATAGAGATCCCTTAAAAATTCCCAAACGGGTACTACACTTGATCTTAGCCAAAAGGTCGAGAAGCGATGCCCACAAAGGGTTCGCCGGAAAGACTGCTGCTCGGCAGCTACCCTGCTGACTCGGAGCAACGCTCTGCTGCAGAACCCCAGACTCCTCGGCCAGGAATAGCATTTACATGACCAGCATGCCCGGCGATATTTTGCATGGCTCCGCCCCCAGATTTCCAAGGGTCCCAGAGCGCCAGGGCCGGGGCGGCCAGGCACAGGCTGCAGAGCTCTGCCCAGCCAAGCTGCAGCCTCGGCCTGGCACTGGCCCCGTCACCTAGCGGCGAAAGTCACCCTCAGCTGCCCAGGGGATGTTCCCCCAAGTGCGTCCCCCTCAGATAAGGCTTGGCCGTACGGGGCCTTTCAGGGGTGAGGCTGGGCAAGGACAGTGTCCCCCCATCTCCTCCTTGTGGGGCTGCTGCTGCAGGCCGAGTCTGGCTGGCTGGCTGGCTGGCACCTTTATTTTGCAGCTCCCGTGAAAAGCGAGCAAAGGGGTAGACTTTTTTTCTCCTGTGACAGACACGACAGCACCTTTTCCAAGACAATGAAGAAAATGCATCCGAGTTCAACCCAAAAATATTGCAAAGTGCACAAGTTTCCAGAATTGCTCAGTCTTTTTTTTTCACAGCATTGTTTTCCCCAAGTGGGGAAGTGCACCAGTCCTGGAGGTACTGCAATACCAGGTTGATGCGTGGAGTGGACAGAGCAAGCTCCCATTCCATCACCCTGTTCCAAAAATCAATTTAATATATGGTCCCCAGATAGAGGTTGTATCAGATATTAAACTGATAAGAACAGATTTTTTTTTTTTTTTCTCCTAAATCTGTATATATTACAACTGGGGGCCACCGAAACAACGGTGCCCAACTACTGGGCCCAGGCAAACCCCTGGTAAACTGCAAGACAACCTCAGGAACTCATAGAGATCCCTTAAAAATTCCCAAACGGGTACTACACTTGATCTTAGCCAAAAGGCCGAAAAGCGATGCCCACAAAGGGTTCGCCGGAAAGACTGCTGCTCGGCAGCTACCCTGCTGACTCGGAGCAACGCTCTGCTGCAGAACCCCAGACTCCTCGGCCAGGAATAGCATTTGCATGACCAGCATGCCCGGCGATATTTTGCATGGCTCCGCCCCCAGATTTCCAAGGGTCCCAGAGCGCCAGGGCCGAGGCGGCCAGGCACAGGCTGCAGAGCTCTGCCCAGCCAAGCTGCAGCCTCGGCCTGGCACTGGCCCCGTCACCTAGCGGCGAAAGTCACCCTCAGCTGCCCAGGGGATGTTCCCCCAAGTGCGTCCCCCTCAGATAAGGCTTGGCCGTTCGGGGCCTTTCAGGGGTGAGGCAGGGCAAGGACAGTGTCCCCCATCTCCTCCTTGTGGGGCTGCTGCTGCAGGCCGAGTCTGGCTGGCTGGCTGGCTGGCTGGCACCTTTGCTTTGCAGCTCCCGTGAAAAGCGAGCAAAGGGGCAGACTTTTTTTCTCCTGTGACGGGCACGACAGCACCTTTTCCAAGACAATGAAGAAAATGCATCCGAGTTCAACCCAAAAATATTGCAAAGTGCACAAGTTTCCAGAATTGCTCAGTCTTTTTTTTTCACAGCATTGTTTTCCCCAAGTGGGGAAGTGCACCAGTCCTGGAGGTACTGCAATACCAGGTTGATGCGTGGAGTGGACAGAGCAAGCTCCCATTCCATCTCCCTGTTCCAAAAATCAATTTAATATATGGTCCCCAGATAGAGGACGTATCAGATATTAAACTGATAAGAACAGATTTTTTTTCTTTTTTTTCTCCTAAATCTGTATATATTACAACTGGGGGCCACCGAAACAACGGTGCCCAACTACTGGGCCCAGGCAAACCCAGGTAAACTGCAAGACAACCTCAGGAACTCAAAGAGATCCCTTAAAAATTCCCAAACGGGTACTACACTTGATCTTAGCCAAAAGGCCGAGAAGCGATGCCCACAAAGGGTTCGCCGGAAAGACTGCTGCTCGGCAGCTACCCTGCTGACTCGGAGCAACGCTCTGCTGCAGAACCCCAGACTCCTCGGCCAGGAATAGCATTTGCATGACCAGCATGCCCGGCGATATTTTGCATGGCTCCGCCCCCAGATTTCCAAGGGTCCCAGAGCGCCAGGGCCGGGGCGGCCAGGCACAGGCTGCAGAGCTCTGCCCAGCCAAGCTGCAGCCTCGGCCTGGCACTGGCCCCGTCACCTAGAGGCGAAAGTCACCCTCAGCTGCCCAGGGGATGTTCCCCCAAGTGCGTCCCCCTCAGATAAGGCTTGGCCGTTCGTGGCCGTACGGGGCCTTTCAGGGGTGAGGCTGGGCAAGGACAGTGTCCCCCCATCTCCTCCTTGTGGGGCTGCTGCTGCAGGCCGAGTCTGGCTGGCTGGCTGGCTGGCTGGCACCTTTATTTTGCAGCTCCCGTGAAAAGCGAGCAAAGGGGCAGACTTTTTTTCTCCTGTGACAGACACGACAGCACCTTTTCCAAGATAATGAAGAAAATGCATCCGAGTTCAACCCAAAAATATTGCAAAGTGCACAAGTTTCCAGAATTGCTCAGTCTTTTTTTTTCACAGCATTGTTTTCCCCAAGTGGGGAAGTGCACCAGTCCTGGAGGTACTGCAATACCAGGTTGATGCGTGGAGTGGACAGAGCAAGCTCCCATTCCATCTCCCTGTTCCAAAAATCAATTTAAAATATGGTCCCCAGATAGAGGTCGTATCAGATATTAAACTGATAAGAACAGATTTTTTTTTTTTTCTCCTAAATCTGTATATATTACAACTGGGGGCCACCGAAACAACAGTGCCCAACTACTGGGCCCAGGCAAACCCCTGGTAAACTGCAAGACAACCTCAGGAACTCATAGAGATCCCTTAAAAATTCCCAAACGGGTACTACACTTGATCTTAGCCAAAAGGGCGAGAAACGATGCCCACAAAGGGTTCGCCGGAAAGACTGCTGCTCGGCAGCTACCCTGCTGACTCGGAGCAACGCTCTGCTGCAGAACCCCAGACTCCTCGGCCAGGAATAGCATTTGCATGACCAGCATGCCCAGCGATATTTTGCATGGCTCCGCCCCCAGATTTTCAAGGGTCCCAGAGCGCCAGGGCCGAGGCGGCCAGGCACAGGCTGCAGAGCTCTGCCCAGCCAAGCTGCAGCCTCGGCCTGGCACTGGCCCCGTCACCTAGCGGCGAAAGTCACCCTCAGCTGCCCAGGGGATGTTCCCCCAAGTGCGTCCCCCTCAGATAAGGCTTGGCCGTTCGGGGCCTTTCAGGGGTGAGGCAGGGCAAGGACAGTGTCCCCCATCTCCTCCTTGTGGGGCTGCTGCTGCAGGCCGAGTCTGGCTGGCTGGCTGGCTGGCACCTTTGCTTTGCAGCTCCCGTGAAAAGCGAGCAAAGGGGCAGACTTTTTTTCTCCTGTGACGGACACGACAGCACCTTTTCCAAGACAATGAAGAAAATGCATCCGAGTTCAACCCAAAAATATTGCAAAGTGTACAAGTTTCCAGAATTGCTCAGTCTTTTTTTTCACAGCATTGTTTTCCCCAAGTGTGGAAGTGCACCAGTCCTGGAGGTACTGCAATACCAGGTTGATGCGAGGAGTGGAAAGAGCAAGCTCCCATTACATCTCCCTGTTCCAAAAATCAATTTAATATATGGTCCCCAGATAGAGGACGTATCAGATATTAAACTGATAAGAATAGATTTTTTTTTTTTTTTATATCTCCTAAATCTGTATATATTACAACTGGGGGCCACCGAAACAACGGTGCCCAACTACTGGGCCCAGGCAAACCCTGGGTAAACTGCAAGACAACCTCAGGAACTCATAGAGATCCCTTAAAAATTCCCAAACGGGTACTACACTTGATCTTAGCCAAAAGGCCGAGAAGCGATGCCCACAAAGCGTTCGCCGGAAAGACTGCTGCTCGGCAGCTACCCTGCTGACTCGGAGCAACGCTCTGCTGCAGAACCCCAGACTCCTCGGCCAGGAATAGCATTTGCATGACCAGCATGCCCGGCGATATTTTGCATGGCTCCGCCCCCAGATTTCCAAGGGTCCCAGAGCGCCAGGGCCGAGGCGGCCAGGCACAGGCTGCAGAGCTCTGCCCAGCCAAGCTGCAGCCTCGGCCTGGCACTGGCCCCGTCACCTAGCGGCGAAAGTCACCCTCAGCTGCCCAGGGGATGTTCCCCCAAGTGCGTCCCCCTCAGATAAGGCTTGGCCGTTCGGGCCTTTCAGGGGTGAGGCAGGGCAAGGACAGTGTCCCCCATCTCCTCCTTGTGGGGCTGCTGCTGCAGGCCGAGTCTGGCTGGCTGGCTGGCTGGCTGGCTGGCACCTTTGCTTTGCAGCTCCCGTGAAAAGCGAGCAAAGGGGCAGACTTTTTTTCTCCTGTGACGGGCACGACAGCACCTTTTCCAAGACAATGAAGAAAATGCATCCGAGTTCAACCCAAAAATATTGCAAAGTGCACAAGTTTCCAGAATTGCTCAGTCTTTTTTTTTCACAGCATTGTTTTCCCCAAGTGGGGAAGTGCACCAGTCCTGGAGGTACTGCAATACCAGGTTGATGCGTGGAGTGGACAGAGCAAGCTCCCATTCCATCTCCCTGTTCCAAAAATCAATTTAATATATGGTCCCCAGATAGAGGACGTATCAGATATTAAACTGATAAGAACAGATGTTTTTTTTTTCTCTCCTAAATCTGTATATATTACAACTGGGGACAACCGAAACAACGGTGCCCAACTACTGGGCCCAGGCAAACCCTGGGTAAACTGCAAGACAACCTCAGGAACTCATAGAGATCCCTTAAAAATTCCCAAACGGGTACTACACTTGATCTTAGTCAAAAGGTCGAGAAGCGATGCCCACAAAGGGTTCGCCGGAAAGACTGCTGCTCGGCAGCTACCCTGCTGACTCGGAGCAACGCTCTGCTGCAGAACCCCAGACTCCTCGGCCAGGAATATCATTTACATGACCAGCATGCCCGGCGATATTTTGCATGGCTCCGCCCCCAGATTTCCAAGGGTCCCAGAGCGCCAGGGCCGGGGCGGCCAGGCACAGGCTGCAGAGCTCTGCCCAGCCAAGCTGCAGCCTCGGCCTGGCACTGGCCCCGTCACCTAGCGGCGAAAGTCACCCTCAGCTGCCCAGGGGATGTTCCCCCAAGTGCGTCCCCCTCAGATAAGGCTTGGCCGTACGGGGCCTTTCAGGGGTGAGGCTGGGCAAGGACAGTGTCCCCCCATCTCCTCCTTGTGGGGCTGCTGCTGCAGGCCGAGTCTGGCTGGCTGGCTGGCTGGCACCTTTATTTTGCAGCTCCCGTGAAAAGCGAGCAAAGGGGTAGACTTTTTTTCTCCTGTGACAGACACGACAGCACCTTTTCCAAGACAATGAAGAAAATGCATCCGAGTTCAACCCAAAAATATTGCGCCTGGTGCAGCTCCCCCAGCGTGAAGGGAGCGTTCAGGCCCTCTCTTTCCTCCGGTCCCAGTGTCCTCGAGATCCCAGCCAGAAACGTGTCTGCCTGGGCTCTCTCCGACACCTTAGGCGAGAAGAGGCTGCTGTAGAAGTCTGTGATGACCTTCATCACCAGTTCTTTCTCGTCTTGGAGGTTTCCCTCTGGGTCCCGTAGTTCCAGTAGGGGTGTGGTAGTGGAGTGTAGCTTCTTGAAGAAAAATGCGTTGCATTTTTCGTCCTTCTCAACTCGCTCGACCCTGGAACGGAACATGACTTTCCTAGCTTCCGCCTGGAAGTGGTTGTCTAGACCTCTCTTGGTTTCCTCTAGGTCGTCTTGCACGTCCCAGCCTCTGAGCTCGAGGTCGTACAGTCCCTGCAACCGCGATTGCAGGGCCCTGAATGTCCTCTTCTTTTCCCGTGCCGCAGCCCTGCTGACACCCTGGAAGAAGCTCCGGACCTGGGTCTTGACCCACTCCCACCACTCCCCTGTGGATTGAAAGCAGTCCTTCATGCTCCTCCACTCTGCGTATGCTAGCCTGAGGTTTGCCTTAGTCTCTTCGCTTTCCAGCAGCGTGCAGTTCAGCTTCCAGGATCCCGGCCCGGCTGGGAACTTCCCCGAAAGTTCCCCTGTGAAGCTGATTGCTCTGTGGTCGGTGAAGTGTACGGCAACCATGGAGCTTTGTACCGGCTTTACCGTCTGGGAGGTGAAGACGAAGTCGATCCTGGAGCGCACAGAGACATCGGGCCGACTCCAGGAGTAGTTCCTGGCGTTCGCTCCCATGGCCCCGATGACATCCCTCAGGGAGGACTCCTCGACAATCCCCCGGAGCAGCCGGGACGTCGCGTCCTTTCCTGCAGAGCCGGGGCCCGTGCGTCCGCCCTCCTCGATTGTGCAGTTGAAGTCACCCCCCATCAGGATGGTCCTGGAGGTAACGAGCAGCAGTCTCAGGTTTTCGAAGACTTCTAACCTTTCATTCTTGGTCGGGGGGGCATACACATTGATCAGCCGTACGGGTTCTCCTGCCCA